>NW_027077632.1:45000-171636 GCF_963924675.1 Phocoena phocoena | reverse complement strand
CCCGGTATTCCCAGGCGGTCTCCCATCCAAGTACTAACCAGGCCCGACCCTGCTTAGCTTCCGAGATCAGACGAGATCGGGCGCGTTCAGGGTGGTATGGCCGTAGACGGGGGCGGGGACCGCGGGCTGCCTCTTGAGGCCCAGTTGCGCTGGCGCTGGCGCCTTAGGGCCAGCCAGCCCGGCGGTCAGCCCGCCCCGGCGGGACCCCGCCGCCCGCCCAGGCAGGGGGAACGGACGTCTCGGGTATCGGGCGGTGGCGGAGGGTTTGGCCACCACCTCCCAGCCGAGGGCCGGCGTGACCCAGCAAACCCTTCGGCGCTTGGCGCCCCGCCCAAGATCCCGCACGTCGCTCACAGGGACGTGGCCCCGGGGGCTTCGGGGCCCGGGGCCCGCGGTCCCTGGGGCATCGCCCCTGCCCGCCCACGCGGCGCTAGGCGCAGCCCGGCCGCAGCCCGGGCCGGCCCTGCTGCCCGACAGCAGCTGGCCCGAAGCCACTGGGAGCCACCATTGCGTCGCCACGGCCCCTCAGCCCCGGCAAGGCCACCCTTGCCCGCACACCACCCGCCGAGCTCAGGAGCCCGCCCCTGGTGGCCGGCAGGCCCGGGGAAGCGGCCCCGGCCCTCGATCCCGCTCCCGCACCCGGCCGCGGCGACACGGCGGAGGCGGGGCTTCTGCCGGAGGGAGCTGTGGCGGGACACACCGGCGCACAGGTGGCGGCAGCGGGGCTGGGCGCCAGTGGGGGCGGCCAGGTGCAGGTCGAGGGGCTCGCTGGCCGAAAGGACGGCAACCGGGCCCGCGGCGGATTCTGGGTCCGGGCCAGCCACCCCGGGAGCGTCCGGGGTGCGGCTGCCTTCCGGGGCCGCCTTCTGGCCGCCCGGCCGGCCGGGCCGGCGGGGAGCGGCCCCTCCGGCGCACGCGCGCCGTGGTGGGAGGGGCCTGAGGAGGTGGGGCCTGCAGCGGGGCCCGGCGGGGGCGGAGCCGGCGGCCACCGCCCGCGGGCGAGTAAAGGAGAAGGCGGAGCGGGAGGCAAAAAGCCTACAGCACCCGGTATTCCCAGGCGGTCTCCCATCCAAGTACTAACCAGGCCCGACCCTGCTTAGCTTCCGAGATCAGACGAGATCGGGCGCGTTCAGGGTGGTATGGCCGTAGACGGGGGCGGGGACCGCGGGCTGCCTCTTGAGGCCCAGTTGCGCTGGCGCTGGCGCCTTAGGGCCAGCCAGCCCGGCGGTCAGCCCGCCCAGGCAGGGGGAACGGACGTCTCGGGTATCGGGCGGTGGCGGAGGATTTGGCCACCACCTCCCAGCCGAGGGCCGGCGTGACCCAGCAAACCCTTCGGCGCTTGGCGCCCCGCCCAAGATCCCGCACGTCGCTCACAGGGACGTGGCCCCGGGGGCTTCGGGGCCCGGGGCCCGCGGTCCCTGGGGCATCGCCCCTGCCCGCCCACGCGGCGCTAGGCGCAGCCCGGCCGCAGCCCGGGCCGGCCCTGCTGCCCGACAGCAGCTGGCCCGAAGCCACTGGGAGCCACCATTGCGTCGCCACGGCCCCTCAGCCCCGGCAAGGCCACCCTTGCCCGCACACCACCCGCCGAGCTCAGGAGCCCGCCCCTGGTGGCCGGCAGGCCCGGGGAAGCGGCCCCGGCCCTCGATCCCGCTCCCGCACCCGGCCGCGGCGACACGGCGGAGGCGGGGCTTCTGCCGGAGGGAGCTGTGGCGGGACACACCGGCGCACAGGTGGCGGCAGCGGGGCTGGGCGCCAGTGGGGGCGGCCAGGTGCAGGTCGAGGGGCTCGCTGGCCGAAAGGACGGCAACCGGGCCCGCGGCGGATTCTGGGTCCGGGCCAGCCACCCCGGGAGCGTCCGGGGTGCGGCTGCCTTCCGGGGCCGCCTTCTGGCCGCCCGGCCGGCCGGGCCGGCGGGGAGCGGCCCCTCCGGCGCACGCGCGCCGTGGTGGGAGGGGCCTGAGGAGGTGGGGCCTGCAGCGGGGCCCGGCGGGGGCGGAGCCGGCGGCCACCGCCCGCGGGCGAGTAAAGGAGAAGGCGGAGCGGGAGGCAAAAAGCCTACAGCACCCGGTATTCCCAGGCGGTCTCCCATCCAAGTACTAACCAGGCCCGACCCTGCTTAGCTTCCGAGATCAGACGAGATCGGGCGCGTTCAGGGTGGTATGGCCGTAGACGGGGGCGGGGACCGCGGGCTGCCTCTTGAGGCCCAGTTGCGCTGGCGCTGGCGCCTTAGGGCCAGCCAGCCCGGCGGTCAGCCCGCCCAGGCAGGGGGAACGGACGTCTCGGGTATCGGGCGGTGGCGGAGGGTTTGGCCACCACCTCCCAGCCGAGGGCCGGCGTGACCCAGCAAACCCTTCGGCGCTTGGCGCCCCGCCCAAGATCCCGCACGTCGCTCACAGGGACGTGGCCCCGGAGGCTTCGGGGCCCGGGGCCCGCGGTCCCTGGGGCATCGCCCCTGCCCACCCACGCGGCGCTAGGCGCAGCCCGGCCGCAGCCCGGGCCGGCCCTGCTGCCCGACAGCAGCTGGCCCGAAGCCACTGGGAGCCACCATTGCGTCGCCACGGCCCCTCAGCCCCGGCAAGGCCACCCTTGCCCGCACACCACCCGCCGAGCTCAGGAGCCCGCCCCTGGTGGCCGGCAGGCCCGGGGAAGCGGCCCCGGCCCTCGATCCCGCTCCCGCACCCGGCCGCGGCGACACGGCGGAGGCGGGGCTTCTGCCGGAGGGAGCTGTGGCGGGACACACCGGCGCACAGGTGGCGGCAGCGGGGCTGGGCGCCAGTGGGGGCGGCCAGGTGCAGGTCGAGGGGCTCGCTGGCCGAAAGGACGGCAACCGGGCCCGCGGCGGATTCTGGGTCCGGGCCAGCCACCCCGGGAGCGTCCGGGGTGCGGCTGCCTTCCGGGGCCGCCTTCTGGCCGCCCGGCCGGCCGGGCCGGCGGGGAGCGGCCCCTCCGGCGCACGCGCGCCGTGGTGGGAGGGGCCTGAGGAGGTGGGGCCTGCAGCGGGGCCCGGCGGGGGCGGAGCCGGCGGCCACCGCCCGCGGGCGAGTAAAGGAGAAGGCGGAGCGGGAGGCAAAAAGCCTACAGCACCCGGTATTCCCAGGCGGTCTCCCATCCAAGTACTAACCAGGCCCGACCCTGCTTAGCTTCCGAGATCAGACGAGATCGGGCGCGTTCAGGGTGGTATGGCCGTAGACGGGGGCGGGGACCGCGGGCTGCCTCTTGAGGCCCAGTTGCGCTGGCGCTGGCGCCTTAGGGCCAGCCAGCCCGGCGGTCAGCCCGCCCAGGCAGGGGGAACGGACGTCTCGGGTATCGGGCGGTGGCGGAGGGTTTGGCCACCACCTCCCAGCCGAGGGCCGGCGTGACCCAGCAAACCCTTCGGCGCTTGGCGCCCCGCCCAAGATCCCGCACGTCGCTCACAGGGACGTGGCCCCGGGGGCTTCGGGGCCCGGGGCCCGCGGTCCCTGGGGCATCGCCCCTGCCCGCCCACGCGGCGCTAGGCGCAGCCCGGCCGCAGCCCGGGCCGGCCCTGCTGCCCGACAGCAGCTGGCCCGAAGCCACTGGGAGCCACCATTGCGTCGCCACGGCCCCTCAGCCCCGGCAAGGCCACCCTTGCCCGCACACCACCCGCCGAGCTCAGGAGCCCGCCCCTGGTGGCCGGCAGGCCCGGGGAAGCGGCCCCGGCCCTCGATCCCGCTCCCGCACCCGGCCGCGGCGACACGGCGGAGGCGGGGCTTCTGCCGGAGGGAGCTGTGGCGGGACACACCGGCGCACAGGTGGCGGCAGCGGGGCTGGGCGCCAGTGGGGGCGGCCAGGTGCAGGTCGAGGGGCTCGCTGGCCGAAAGGACGGCAACCGGGCCCGCGGCGGATTCTGGGTCCGGGCCAGCCACCCCGGGAGCGTCCGGGGTGCGGCTGCCTTCCGGGGCCGCCTTCTGGCTGCCCGGCCGGCCGGGCCGGCGGGGAGCGGCCCCTCCGGCGCACGCGCGCCGTGGTGGGAGGGGCCTGAGGAGGTGGGGCCTGCAGCGGGGCCCGGCGGGGGCGGAGCCGGCGGCCACCGCCCGCGGGCGAGTAAAGGAGAAGGCGGAGCGGGAGGCAAAAAGCCTACAGCACCCGGTATTCCCAGGCGGTCTCCCATCCAAGTACTAACCAGGCCCGACCCTGCTTAGCTTCCGAGATCAGACGAGATCGGGCGCGTTCAGGGTGGTATGGCCGTAGACGGGGGCGGGGACCGCGGGCTGCCTCTTGAGGCCCAGTTGCGCTGGCGCTGGCGCCTTAGGGCCAGCCAGCCCGGCGGTCAGCCCGCCCAGGCAGGGGGAACGGACGTCTCGGGTATCGGGCGGTGGCGGAGGGTTTGGCCACCACCTCCCAGCCGAGGGCCGGCGTGACCCAGCAAACCCTTCGGCGCTTGGCGCCCCGCCCAAGATCCCGCACGTCGCTCACAGGGACGTGGCCCCGGGGGCTTCGGGGCCCGGGGCCCGCGGTCCCTGGGGCATCGCCCCTGCCCGCCCACGCGGCGCTAGGCGCAGCCCGGCCGCAGCCCGGGCCGGCCCTGCTGCCCGACAGCAGCTGGCCCGAAGCCACTGGGAGCCACCATTGCGTCGCCACGGCCCCTCAGCCCCGGCAAGGCCACCCTTGCCCGCACACCACCCGCCGAGCTCAGGAGCCCGCCCCTGGTGGCCGGCAGGCCCGGGGAAGCGGCCCCGGCCCTCGATCCCGCTCCCGCACCCGGCCGCGGCGACACGGCGGAGGCGGGGCTTCTGCCGGAGGGAGCTGTGGCGGGACACACCGGCGCACAGGTGGCGGCAGCGGGGCTGGGCGCCAGTGGGGGCGGCCAGGTGCAGGTCGAGGGGCTCGCTGGCCGAAAGGACGGCAACCGGGCCCGCGGCGGATTCTGGGTCCGGGCCAGCCACCCCGGGAGCGTCCGGGGTGCGGCTGCCTTCCGGGGCCGCCTTCTGGCCGCCCGGCCGGCCGGGCCGGCGGGGAGCGGCCCCTCCGGCGCACGCGCGCCGTGGTGGGAGGGGCCTGAGGAGGTGGGGCCTGCAGCGGGGCCCGGCGGGGGCGGAGCCGGCGGCCACCGCCCGCGGGCGAGTAAAGGAGAAGGCGGAGCGGGAGGCAAAAAGCCTACAGCACCCGGTATTCCCAGGCGGTCTCCCATCCAAGTACTAACCAGGCCCGACCCTGCTTAGCTTCCGAGATCAGACGAGATCGGGCGCGTTCAGGGTGGTATGGCCGTAGACGGGGGCGGGGACCGCGGGCTGCCTCTTGAGGCCCAGTTGCGCTGGCGCTGGCGCCTTAGGGCCAGCCAGCCCGGCGGTCAGCCCGCCCCGGCGGGACCCCGCCGCCCGCCCAGGCAGGGGGAACGGACGTCTCGGGTATCGGGCGGTGGCGGAGGGTTTGGCCACCACCTCCCAGCCGAGGGCCGGCGTGACCCAGCAAACCCTTCGGCGCTTGGCGCCCCGCCCAAGATCCCGCACGTCGCTCACAGGGACGTGGCCCCGGGGGCTTCGGGGCCCGGGGCCCGCGGTCCCTGGGGCATCGCCCCTGCCCGCCCACGCGGCGCTAGGCGCAGCCCGGCCGCAGCCCGGGCCGGCCCTGCTGCCCGACAGCAGCTGGCCCGAAGCCACTGGGAGCCACCATTGCGTCGCCACGGCCCCTCAGCCCCGGCAAGGCCACCCTTGCCCGCACACCACCCGCCGAGCTCAGGAGCCCGCCCCTGGTGGCCGGCAGGCCCGGGGAAGCGGCCCCGGCCCTCGATCCCGCTCCCGCACCCGGCCGCGGCGACACGGCGGAGGCGGGGCTTCTGCCGGAGGGAGCTGTGGCGGGACACACCGGCGCACAGGTGGCGGCAGCGGGGCTGGGCGCCAGTGGGGGCGGCCAGGTGCAGGTCGAGGGGCTCGCTGGCCGAAAGGACGGCAACCGGGCCCGCGGCGGATTCTGGGTCCGGGCCAGCCACCCCGGGAGCGTCCGGGGTGCGGCTGCCTTCCGGGGCCGCATTCTGGCCGCCCGGCCGGCCGGGCCGGCGGGGAGCGGCCCCTCCGGCGCACGCGCGCCGTGGTGGGAGGGGCCTGAGGAGGTGGGGCCTGCAGCGGGGCCCGGCGGGGGCGGAGCCGGCGGCCACCGCCCGCGGGCGAGTAAAGGAGAAGGCGGAGCGGGAGGCAAAAAGCCTACAGCACCCGGTATTCCCAGGCGGTCTCCCATCCAAGTACTAACCAGGCCCGACCCTGCTTAGCTTCCGAGATCAGACGAGATCGGGCGCGTTCAGGGTGGTATGGCCGTAGACGGGGGCGGGGACCGCGGGCTGCCTCTTGAGGCCCAGTTGCGCTGGCGCTGGCGCCTTAGGGCCAGCCAGCCCGGCGGTCAGCCCGCCCAGGCAGGGGGAACGGACGTCTCGGGTATCGGGCGGTGGCGGAGGGTTTGGCCACCACCTCCCAGCCGAGGGCCGGCGTGACCCAGCAAACCCTTCGGCGCTTGGCGCCCCGCCCAAGATCCCGCACGTCGCTCACAGGGACGTGGCCCCGGAGGCTTCGGGGCCCGGGGCCCGCGGTCCCTGGGGCATCGCCCCTGCCCGCCCACGCGGCGCTAGGCGCAGCCCGGCCGCAGCCCGGGCCGGCCCTGCTGCCCGACTGCAGCTGGCCCGAAGCCACTGGGAGCCACCATTGCGTCGCCACGGCCCCTCAGCCCCGGCAAGGCCACCCTTGCCCGCACACCACCCGCCGAGCTCAGGAGCCCGCCCCTGGTGGCCGGCAGGCCCGGGGAAGCGGCCCCGGCCCTCGATCCCGCTCCCGCACCCGGCCGCGGCGACACGGCGGAGGCGGGGCTTCTGCCGGAGGGAGCTGTGGCGGGACACACCGGCGCACAGGTGGCGGCAGCGGGGCTGGGCGCCAGTGGGGGCGGCCAGGTGCAGGTCGAGGGGCTCGCTGGCCGAAAGGACGGCAACCGGGCCCGCGGCGGATTCTGGGTCCGGGCCAGCCACCCCGGGAGCGTCCGGGGTGCGGCTGCCTTCCGGGGCCGCCTTCTGGCCGCCCGGCCGGCCGGGCCGGCGGGGAGCGGCCCCTCCGGCGCACGCGCGCCGTGGTGGGAGGGGCCTGAGGAGGTGGGGCCTGCAGCGGGGCCCGGCGGGGGCGGAGCCGGCGGCCACCGCCCGCGGGCGAGTAAAGGAGAAGGCGGAGCGGGAGGCAAAAAGCCTACAGCACCCGGTATTCCCAGGCGGTCTCCCATCCAAGTACTAACCAGGCCCGACCCTGCTTAGCTTCCGAGATCAGACGAGATCGGGCGCGTTCAGGGTGGTATGGCCGTAGACGGGGGCGGGGACCGCGGGCTGCCTCTTGAGGCCCAGTTGCGCTGGCGCTGGCGCCTTAGGGCCAGCCAGCCCGGCGGTCAGCCCGCCCAGGCAGGGGGAACGGACGTCTCGGGTATCGGGCGGTGGCGGAGGGTTTGGCCACCACCTCCCAGCCGAGGGCCGGCGTGACCCAGCAAACCCTTCGGCGCTTGGCGCCCCGCCCAAGATCCCGCACGTCGCTCACAGGGACGTGGCCCCGGGGGCTTCGGGGCCCGGGGCCCGCGGTCCCTGGGGCATCGCCCCTGCCCGCCCACGCGGCGCTAGGCGCAGCCCGGCCGCAGCCCGGGCCGGCCCTGCTGCCCGACAGCAGCTGGCCCGAAGCCACTGGGAGCCACCATTGCGTCGCCACGGCCCCTCAGCCCCGGCAAGGCCACCCTTGCCCGCACACCACCCGCCGAGCTCAGGAGCCCGCCCCTGGTGGCCGGCAGGCCCGGGGAAGCGGCCCCGGCCCTCGATCCCGCTCCCGCACCCGGCCGCGGCGACACGGCGGAGGCGGGGCTTCTGCCGGAGGGAGCTGTGGCGGGACACACCGGCGCACAGGTGGCGGCAGCGGGGCTGGGCGCCAGTGGGGGCGGCCAGGTGCAGGTCGAGGGGCTCGCTGGCCGAAAGGACGGCAACCGGGCCCGCGGCGGATTCTGGGTCCGGGCCAGCCACCCCGGGAGCGTCCGGGGTGCGGCTGCCTTCCGGGGCCGCCTTCTGGCCGCCCGGCCGGCCGGGCCGGCGGGGAGCGGCCCCTCCGGCGCACGCGCGCCGTGGTGGGAGGGGCCTGAGGAGGTGGGGCCTGCAGCGGGGCCCGGCGGGGGCGGAGCCGGCGGCCACCGCCCGCGGGCGAGTAAAGGAGAAGGCGGAGCGGGAGGCAAAAAGCCTACAGCACCCGGTATTCCCAGGCGGTCTCCCATCCAAGTACTAACCAGGCCCGACCCTGCTTAGCTTCCGAGATCAGACGAGATCGGGCGCGTTCAGGGTGGTATGGCCGTAGACGGGGGCGGGGACCGCGGGCTGCCTCTTGAGGCCCAGTTGCGCTGGCGCTGGCGCCTTAGGGCCAGCCAGCCCGGCGGTCAGCCCGCCCAGGCAGGGGGAACGGACGTCTCGGGTATCGGGCGGTGGCGGAGGGTTTGGCCACCACCTCCCAGCCGAGGGCCGGCGTGACCCAGCAAACCCTTCGGCGCTTGGCGCCCCGCCCAAGATCCCGCACGTCGCTCACAGGGACGTGGCCCCGGGGGCTTCGGGGCCCGGGGCCCGCGGTCCCTGGGGCATCGCCCCTGCCCGCCCACGCGGCGCTAGGCGCAGCCCGGCCGCAGCCCGGGCCGGCCCTGCTGCCCGACAGCAGCTGGCCCGAAGCCACTGGGAGCCACCATTGCGTCGCCACGGCCCCTCAGCCCCGGCAAGGCCACCCTTGCCCGCACACCACCCGCCGAGCTCAGGAGCCCGCCCCTGGTGGCCGGCAGGCCCGGGGAAGCGGCCCCGGCCCTCGATCCCGCTCCCGCACCCGGCCGCGGCGACACGGCGGAGGCGGGGCTTCTGCCGGAGGGAGCTGTGGCGGGACACACCGGCGCACAGGTGGCGGCAGCGGGGCTGGGCGCCAGTGGGGGCGGCCAGGTGCAGGTCGAGGGGCTCGCTGGCCGAAAGGACGGCAACCGGGCCCGCGGCGGATTCTGGGTCCGGGCCAGCCACCCCGGGAGCGTCCGGGGTGCGGCTGCCTTCCGGGGCCGCCTTCTGGCCGCCCGGCCGGCCGGGCCGGCGGGGAGCGGCCCCTCCGGCGCACGCGCGCCGTGGTGGGAGGGGCCTGAGGAGGTGGGGCCTGCAGCGGGGCCCGGCGGGGGCGGAGCCGGCGGCCACCGCCCGCGGGCGAGTAAAGGAGAAGGCGGAGCGGGAGGCAAAAAGCCTACAGCACCCGGTATTCCCAGGCGGTCTCCCATCCAAGTACTAACCAGGCCCGACCCTGCTTAGCTTCCGAGATCAGACGAGATCGGGCGCGTTCAGGGTGGTATGGCCGTAGACGGGGGCGGGGACCGCGGGCTGCCTCTTGAGGCCCAGTTGCGCTGGCGCTGGCGCCTTAGGGCCAGCCAGCCCGGCGGTCAGCCCGCCCAGGCAGGGGGAACGGACGTCTCGGGTATCGGGCGGTGGCGGAGGGTTTGGCCACCACCTCCCAGCCGAGGGCCGGCGTGACCCAGCAAACCCTTCGGCGCTTGGCGCCCCGCCCAAGATCCCGCACGTCGCTCACAGGGACGTGGCCCCGGGGGCTTCGGGGCCCGGGGCCCGCGGTCCCTGGGGCATCGCCCCTGCCCGCCCACGCGGCGCTAGGCGCAGCCCGGCCGCAGCCCGGGCCGGCCCTGCTGCCCGACAGCAGCTGGCCCGAAGCCACTGGGAGCCACCATTGCGTCGCCACGGCCCCTCAGCCCCGGCAAGGCCACCCTTGCCCGCACACCACCCGCCGAGCTCAGGAGCCCGCCCCTGGTGGCCGGCAGGCCCGGGGAAGCGGCCCCGGCCCTCGATCCCGCTCCCGCACCCGGCCGCGGCGACACGGCGGAGGCGGGGCTTCTGCCGGAGGGAGCTGTGGCGGGACACACCGGCGCACAGGTGGCGGCAGCGGGGCTGGGCGCCAGTGGGGGCGGCCAGGTGCAGGTCGAGGGGCTCGCTGGCCGAAAGGACGGCAACCGGGCCCGCGGCGGATTCTGGGTCCGGGCCAGCCACCCCGGGAGCGTCCGGGGTGCGGCTGCCTTCCGGGGCCGCCTTCGGGCCGCCCGGCCGGCCGGGCCGGCGGGGAGCGGCCCCTCCGGCGCACGCGCGCCGTGGTGGGAGGGGCCTGAGGAGGTGGGGCCTGCAGCGGGGCCCGGCGGGGGCGGAGCCGGCGGCCACCGCCCGCGGGCGAGTAAAGGAGAAGGCGGAGCGGGAGGCAAAAAGCCTACAGCACCCGGTATTCCCAGGCGGTCTCCCATCCAAGTACTAACCAGGCCCGACCCTGCTTAGCTTCCGAGATCAGACGAGATCGGGCGCGTTCAGGGTGGTATGGCCGTAGACGGGGGCGGGGACCGCGGGCTGCCTCTTGAGGCCCAGTTGCGCTGGCGCTGGCGCCTTAGGGCCAGCCAGCCCGGCGGTCAGCCCGCCCCGGCGGGACCCCGCCGCCCGCCCAGGCAGGGGGAACGGACGTCTCGGGTATCGGGCGGTGGCGTAGGGTTTGGCCACCACCTCCCAGCCGAGGGCCGGCGTGACCCAGCAAACCCTTCGGCGCTTGGCGCCCCGCCCAAGATCCCGCACGTCGCTCACAGGGACGTGGCCCCGGGGGCTTCGGGGCCCGGGGCCCGCGGTCCCTGGGGCATCGCCCCTGCCCGCCCACGCGGCGCTAGGCGCAGCCCGGCCGCAGCCCGGGCCGGCCCTGCTGCCCGACAGCAGCTGGCCCGAAGCCACTGGGAGCCACCATTGCGTCGCCACGGCCCCTCAGCCCCGGCAAGGCCACCCTTGCCCGCACACCACCCGCCGAGCTCAGGAGCCCGCCCCTGGTGGCCGGCAGGCCCGGGGAAGCGGCCCCGGCCCTCGATCCCGCTCCCGCACCCGGCCGCGGCGACACGGCGGAGGCGGGGCTTCTGCCGGAGGGAGCTGTGGCGGGACACACCGGCGCACAGGTGGCGGCAGCGGGGCTGGGCGCCAGTGGGGGCGGCCAGGTGCAGGTCGAGGGGCTCGCTGGCCGAAAGGACGGCAACCGGGCCCGCGGCGGATTCTGGGTCCGGGCCAGCCACCCCGGGAGCGTCCGGGGTGCGGCTGCCTTCCGGGGCCGCATTCTGGCCGCCCGGCCGGCCGGGCCGGCGGGGAGCGGCCCCTCCGGCGCACGCGCGCCGTGGTGGGAGGGGCCTGAGGAGGTGGGGCCTGCAGCGGGGCCCGGCGGGGGCGGAGCCGGCGGCCACCGCCCGCGGGCGAGTAAAGGAGAAGGCGGAGCGGGAGGCAAAAAGCCTACAGCACCCGGTATTCCCAGGCGGTCTCCCATCCAAGTACTAACCAGGCCCGACCCTGCTTAGCTTCCGAGATCAGACGAGATCGGGCGCGTTCAGGGTGGTATGGCCGTAGACGGGGGCGGGGACCGCGGGCTGCCTCTTGAGGCCCAGTTGCGCTGGCGCTGGCGCCTTAGGGCCAGCCAGCCCGGCGGTCAGCCCGCCCAGGCAGGGGGAACGGACGTCTCGGGTATCGGGCGGTGGCGGAGGGTTTGGCCACCACCTCCCAGCCGAGGGCCGGCGTGACCCAGCAAACCCTTCGGCGCTTGGCGCCCCGCCCAAGATCCCGCACGTCGCTCACAGGGACGTGGCCCCGGAGGCTTCGGGGCCCGGGGCCCGCGGTCCCTGGGGCATCGCCCCTGCCCGCCCACGCGGCGCTAGGCGCAGCCCGGCCGCAGCCCGGGCCGGCCCTGCTGCCCGACTGCAGCTGGCCCGAAGCCACTGGGAGCCACCATTGCGTCGCCACGGCCCCTCAGCCCCGGCAAGGCCACCCTTGCCCGCACACCACCCGCCGAGCTCAGGAGCCCGCCCCTGGTGGCCGGCAGGCCCGGGGAAGCGGCCCCGGCCCTCGATCCCGCTCCCGCACCCGGCCGCGGCGACACGGCGGAGGCGGGGCTTCTGCCGGAGGGAGCTGTGGCGGGACACACCGGCGCACAGGTGGCGGCAGCGGGGCTGGGCGCCAGTGGGGGCGGCCAGGTGCAGGTCGAGGGGCTCGCTGGCCGAAAGGACGGCAACCGGGCCCGCGGCGGATTCTGGGTCCGGGCCAGCCACCCCGGGAGCGTCCGGGGTGCGGCTGCCTTCCGGGGCCGCCTTCTGGCCGCCCGGCCGGCCGGGCCGGCGGGGAGCGGCCCCTCCGGCGCACGCGCGCCGTGGTGGGAGGGGCCTGAGGAGGTGGGGCCTGCAGCGGGGCCCGGCGGGGGCGGAGCCGGCGGCCACCGCCCGCGGGCGAGTAAAGGAGAAGGCGGAGCGGGAGGCAAAAAGCCTACAGCACCCGGTATTCCCAGGCGGTCTCCCATCCAAGTACTAACCAGGCCCGACCCTGCTTAGCTTCCGAGATCAGACGAGATCGGGCGCGTTCAGGGTGGTATGGCCGTAGACGGGGGCGGGGACCGCGGGCTGCCTCTTGAGGCCCAGTTGCGCTGGCGCTGGCGCCTTAGGGCCAGCCAGCCCGGCGGTCAGCCCGCCCAGGCAGGGGGAACGGACGTCTCGGGTATCGGGCGGTGGCGGAGGGTTTGGCCACCACCTCCCAGCCGAGGGCCGGCGTGACCCAGCAAACCCTTCGGCGCTTGGCGCCCCGCCCAAGATCCCGCACGTCGCTCACAGGGACGTGGCCCCGGGGGCTTCGGGGCCCGGGGCCCGCGGTCCCTGGGGCATCGCCCCTGCCCGCCCACGCGGCGCTAGGCGCAGCCCGGCCGCAGCCCGGGCCGGCCCTGCTGCCCGACAGCAGCTGGCCCGAAGCCACTGGGAGCCACCATTGCGTCGCCACGGCCCCTCAGCCCCGGCAAGGCCACCCTTGCCCGCACACCACCCGCCGAGCTCAGGAGCCCGCCCCTGGTGGCCGGCAGGCCCGGGGAAGCGGCCCCGGCCCTCGATCCCGCTCCCGCACCCGGCCGCGGCGACACGGCGGAGGCGGGGCTTCTGCCGGAGGGAGCTGTGGCGGGACACACCGGCGCACAGGTGGCGGCAGCGGGGCTGGGCGCCAGTGGGGGCGGCCAGGTGCAGGTCGAGGGGCTCGCTGGCCGAAAGGACGGCAACCGGGCCCGCGGCGGATTCTGGGTCCGGGCCAGCCACCCCGGGAGCGTCCGGGGTGCGGCTGCCTTCCGGGGCCGCCTTCTGGCCGCCCGGCCGGCCGGGCCGGCGGGGAGCGGCCCCTCCGGCGCACGCGCGCCGTGGTGGGAGGGGCCTGAGGAGGTGGGGCCTGCAGCGGGGCCCGGCGGGGGCGGAGCCGGCGGCCACCGCCCGCGGGTGAGTAAAGGAGAAGGCGGAGCGGGAGGCAAAAAGCCTACAGCACCCGGTATTCCCAGGCGGTCTCCCATCCAAGTACTAACCAGGCCCGACCCTGCTTAGCTTCCGAGATCAGACGAGATCGGGCGCGTTCAGGGTGGTATGGCCGTAGACGGGGGCGGGGACCGCGGGCTGCCTCTTGAGGCCCAGTTGCGCTGGCGCTGGCGCCTTAGGGCCAGCCAGCCCGGCGGTCAGCCCGCCCAGGCAGGGGGAACGGACGTCTCGGGTATCGGGCGGTGGCGGAGGGTTTGGCCACCACCTCCCAGCCGAGGGCCGGCGTGACCCAGCAAACCCTTCGGCGCTTGGCGCCCCGCCCAAGATCCCGCACGTCGCTCACAGGGACGTGGCCCCGGAGGCTTCGGGGCCCGGGGCCCGCGGTCCCTGGGGCATCGCCCCTGCCCGCCCACGCGGCGCTAGGCGCAGCCCGGCCGCAGCCCGGGCCGGCCCTGCTGCCCGACTGCAGCTGGCCCGAAGCCACTGGGAGCCACCATTGCGTCGCCACGGCCCCTCAGCCCCGGCAAGGCCACCCTTGCCCGCACACCACCCGCCGAGCTCAGGAGCCCGCCCCTGGTGGCCGGCAGGCCCGGGGAAGCGGCCCCGGCCCTCGATCCCGCTCCCGCACCCGGCCGCGGCGACACGGCGGAGGCGGGGCTTCTGCCGGAGGGAGCTGTGGCGGGACACACCGGCGCACAGGTGGCGGCAGCGGGGCTGGGCGCCAGTGGGGGCGGCCAGGTGCAGGTCGAGGGGCTCGCTGGCCGAAAGGACGGCAACCGGGCCCGCGGCGGATTCTGGGTCCGGGCCAGCCACCCCGGGAGCGTCCGGGGTGCGGCTGCCTTCCGGGGCCGCCTTCTGGCCGCCCGGCCGGCCGGGCCGGCGGGGAGCGGCCCCTCTGGCGCACGCGCGCCGTGGTGGGAGGGGCCTGAGGAGGTGGGGCCTGCAGCGGGGCCCGGCGGGGGCGGAGCCGGCGGCCACCGCCCGCGGGCGAGTAAAGGAGAAGGCGGAGCGGGAGGCAAAAAGCCTACAGCACCCGGTATTCCCAGGCGGTCTCCCATCCAAGTACTAACCAGGCCCGACCCTGCTTAGCTTCCGAGATCAGACGAGATCGGGCGCGTTCAGGGTGGTATGGCCGTAGACGGGGGCGGGGACCGCGGGCTGCCTCTTGAGGCCCAGTTGCGCTGGCGCTGGCGCCTTAGGGCCAGCCAGCCCGGCGGTCAGCCCGCCCAGGCAGGGGGAACGGACGTCTCGGGTATCGGGCGGTGGCGGAGGGTTTGGCCACCACCTCCCAGCCGAGGGCCGGCGTGACCCAGCAAACCCTTCGGCGCTTGGCGCCCCGCCCAAGATCCCGCACGTCGCTCACAGGGACGTGGCCCCGGGGGCTTCGGGGCCCGGGGCCCGCGGTCCCTGGGGCATCGCCCCTGCCCGCCCACGCGGCGCTAGGCGCAGCCCGGCCGCAGCCCGGGCCGGCCCTGCTGCCCGACAGCAGCTGGCCCGAAGCCACTGGGAGCCACCATTGCGTCGCCACGGCCCCTCAGCCCCGGCAAGGCCACCCTTGCCCGCACACCACCCGCCGAGCTCAGGAGCCCGCCCCTGGTGGCCGGCAGGCCCGGGGAAGCGGCCCCGGCCCTCGATCCCGCTCCCGCACCCGGCCGCGGCGACACGGCGGAGGCGGGGCTTCTGCCGGAGGGAGCTGTGGCGGGACACACCGGCGCACAGGTGGCGGCAGCGGGGCTGGGCGCCAGTGGGGGCGGCCAGGTGCAGGTCGAGGGGCTCGCTGGCCGAAAGGACGGCAACCGGGCCCGCGGCGGATTCTGGGTCCGGGCCAGCCACCCCGGGAGCGTCCGGGGTGCGGCTGCCTTCCGGGGCCGCCTTCTGGCCGCCCGGCCGGCCGGGCCGGCGGGGAGCGGCCCCTCCGGCGCACGCGCGCCGTGGTGGGAGGGGCCTGAGGAGGTGGGGCCTGCAGCGGGGCCCGGCGGGGGCGGAGCCGGCGGCCACCGCCCGCGGGCGAGTAAAGGAGAAGGCGGAGCGGGAGGCAAAAAGCCTACAGCACCCGGTATTCCCAGGCGGTCTCCCATCCAAGTACTAACCAGGCCCGACCCTGCTTAGCTTCCGAGATCAGACGAGATCGGGCGCGTTCAGGGTGGTATGGCCGTAGACGGGGGCGGGGACCGCGGGCTGCCTCTTGAGGCCCAGTTGCGCTGGCGCTGGCGCCTTAGGGCCAGCCAGCCCGGCGGTCAGCCCGCCCAGGCAGGGGGAACGGACGTCTCGGGTATCGGGCGGTGGCGGAGGGTTTGGCCACCACCTCCCAGCCGAGGGCCGGCGTGACCCAGCAAACCCTTCGGCGCTTGGCGCCCCGCCCAAGATCCCGCACGTCGCTCACAGGGACGTGGCCCCGGAGGCTTCGGGGCCCGGGGCCCGCGGTCCCTGGGGCATCGCCCCTGCCCGCCCACGCGGCGCTAGGCGCAGCCCGGCCGCAGCCCGGGCCGGCCCTGCTGCCCGACTGCAGCTGGCCCGAAGCCACTGGGAGCCACCATTGCGTCGCCACGGCCCCTCAGCCCCGGCAAGGCCACCCTTGCCCGCACACCACCCGCCGAGCTCAGGAGCCCGCCCCTGGTGGCCGGCAGGCCCGGGGAAGCGGCCCCGGCCCTCGATCCCGCTCCCGCACCCGGCCGCGGCGACACGGCGGAGGCGGGGCTTCTGCCGGAGGGAGCTGTGGCGGGACACACCGGCGCACAGGTGGCGGCAGCGGGGCTGGGCGCCAGTGGGGGCGGCCAGGTGCAGGTCGAGGGGCTCGCTGGCCGAAAGGACGGCAACCGGGCCCGCGGCGGATTCTGGGTCCGGGCCAGCCACCCCGGGAGCGTCCGGGGTGCGGGTGCCTTCCGGGGCCGCCTTCTGGCCGCCCGGCCGGCCGGGCCGGCGGGGAGCGGCCCCTCCGGCGCACGCGCGCCGTGGTGGGAGGGGCCTGAGGAGGTGGGGCCTGCAGCGGGGCCCGGCGGGGGCGGAGCCGGCGGCCACCGCCCGCGGGCGAGTAAAGGAGAAGGCGGAGCGGGAGGCAAAAAGCCTACAGCACCCGGTATTCCCAGGCGGTCTCCCATCCAAGTACTAACCAGGCCCGACCCTGCTTAGCTTCCGAGATCAGACGAGATCGGGCGCGTTCAGGGTGGTATGGCCGTAGACGGGGGCGGGGACCGCGGGCTGCCTCTTGAGGCCCAGTTGCGCTGGCGCTGGCGCCTTAGGGCCAGCCAGCCCGGCGGTCAGCCCGCCCAGGCAGGGGGAACGGACGTCTCGGGTATCGGGCGGTGGCGGAGGGTTTGGCCACCACCTCCCAGCCGAGGGCCGGCGTGACCCAGCAAACCCTTCGGCGCTTGGCGCCCCGCCCAAGATCCCGCACGTCGCTCACAGGGACGTGGCCCCGGGGGCTTCGGGGCCCGGGGCCCGCGGTCCCTGGGGCATCGCCCCTGCCCGCCCACGCGGCGCTAGGCGCAGCCCGGCCGCAGCCCGGGCCGGCCCTGCTGCCCGACAGCAGCTGGCCCGAAGCCACTGGGAGCCACCATTGCGTCGCCACGGCCCCTCAGCCCCGGCAAGGCCACCCTTGCCCGCACACCACCCGCCGAGCTCAGGAGCCCGCCCCTGGTGGCCGGCAGGCCCGGGGAAGCGGCCCCGGCCCTCGATCCCGCTCCCGCACCCGGCCGCGGCGACACGGCGGAGGCGGGGCTTCTGCCGGAGGGAGCTGTGGCGGGACACACCGGCGCACAGGTGGCGGCAGCGGGGCTGGGCGCCAGTGGGGGCGGCCAGGTGCAGGTCGAGGGGCTCGCTGGCCGAAAGGACGGCAACCGGGCCCGCGGCGGATTCTGGGTCCGGGCCAGCCACCCCGGGAGCGTCCGGGGTGCGGCTGCCTTCCGGGGCCGCCTTCTGGCCGCCCGGCCGGCCGGGCCGGCGGGGAGCGGCCCCTCCGGCGCACGCGCGCCGTGGTGGGAGGGGCCTGAGGAGGTGGGGCCTGCAGCGGGGCCCGGCGGGGGCGGAGCCGGCGGCCACCGCCCGCGGGCGAGTAAAGGAGAAGGCGGAGCGGGAGGCAAAAAGCCTACAGCACCCGGTATTCCCAGGCGGTCTCCCATCCAAGTACTAACCAGGCCCGACCCTGCTTAGCTTCCGAGATCAGACGAGATCGGGCGCGTTCAGGGTGGTATGGCCGTAGACGGGGGCGGGGACCGCGGGCTGCCTCTTGAGGCCCAGTTGCGCTGGCGCTGGCGCCTTAGGGCCAGCCAGCCCGGCGGTCAGCCCGCCCAGGCAGGGGGAACGGACGTCTCGGGTATCGGGCGGTGGCGGAGGGTTTGGCCACCACCTCCCAGCCGAGGGCCGGCGTGACCCAGCAAACCCTTCGGCGCTTGGCGCCCCGCCCAAGATCCCGCACGTCGCTCACAGGGACGTGGCCCCGGGGGCTTCGGGGCCCGGGGCCCGCGGTCCCTGGGGCATCGCCCCTGCCCGCCCACGCGGCGCTAGGCGCAGCCCGGCCGCAGCCCGGGCCGGCCCTGCTGCCCGACAGCAGCTGGCCCGAAGCCACTGGGAGCCACCATTGCGTCGCCACGGCCCCTCAGCCCCGGCAAGGCCACCCTTGCCCGCACACCACCCGCCGAGCTCAGGAGCCCGCCCCTGGTGGCCGGCAGGCCCGGGGAAGCGGCCCCGGCCCTCGATCCCGCTCCCGCACCCGGCCGCGGCGACACGGCGGAGGCGGGGCTTCTGCCGGAGGGAGCTGTGGCGGGACACACCGGCGCACAGGTGGCGGCAGCGGGGCTGGGCGCCAGTGGGGGCGGCCAGGTGCAGGTCGAGGGGCTCGCTGGCCGAAAGGACGGCAACCGGGCCCGCGGCGGATTCTGGGTCCGGGCCAGCCACCCCGGGAGCGTCCGGGGTGCGGCTGCCTTCCGGGGCCGCCTTCTGGCCGCCCGGCCGGCCGGGCCGGCGGGGAGCGGCCCCTCCGGCGCACGCGCGCCGTGGTGGGAGGGGCCTGAGGAGGTGGGGCCTGCAGCGGGGCCCGGCGGGGGCGGAGCCGGCGGCCACCGCCCGCGGGCGAGTAAAGGAGAAGGCGGAGCGGGAGGCAAAAAGCCTACAGCACCCGGTATTCCCAGGCGGTCTCCCATCCAAGTACTAACCAGGCCCGACCCTGCTTAGCTTCCGAGATCAGACGAGATCGGGCGCGTTCAGGGTGGTATGGCCGTAGACGGGGGCGGGGACCGCGGGCTGCCTCTTGAGGCCCAGTTGCGCTGGCGCTGGCGCCTTAGGGCCAGCCAGCCCGGCGGTCAGCCCGCCCAGGCAGGGGGAACGGACGTCTCGGGTATCGGGCGGTGGCGGAGGGTTTGGCCACCACCTCCCAGCCGAGGGCCGGCGTGACCCAGCAAACCCTTCGGCGCTTGGCGCCCCGCCCAAGATCCCGCACGTCGCTCACAGGGACGTGGCCCCGGGGGCTTCGGGGCCCGGGGCCCGCGGTCCCTGGGGCATCGCCCCTGCCCGCCCACGCGGCGCTAGGCGCAGCCCGGCCGCAGCCCGGGCCGGCCCTGCTGCCCGACAGCAGCTGGCCCGAAGCCACTGGGAGCCACCATTGCGTCGCCACGGCCCCTCAGCCCCGGCAAGGCCACCCTTGCCCGCACACCACCCGCCGAGCTCAGGAGCCCGCCCCTGGTGGCCGGCAGGCCCGGGGAAGCGGCCCCGGCCCTCGATCCCGCTCCCGCACCCGGCCGCGGCGACACGGCGGAGGCGGGGCTTCTGCCGGAGGGAGCTGTGGCGGGACACACCGGCGCACAGGTGGCGGCAGCGGGGCTGGGCGCCAGTGGGGGCGGCCAGGTGCAGGTCGAGGGGCTCGCTGGCCGAAAGGACGGCAACCGGGCCCGCGGCGGATTCTGGGTCCGGGCCAGCCACCCCGGGAGCGTCCGGGGTGCGGCTGCCTTCCGGGGCCGCCTTCTGGCCGCCCGGCCGGCCGGGCCGGCGGGGAGCGGCCCCTCCGGCGCACGCGCGCCGTGGTGGGAGGGGCCTGAGGAGGTGGGGCCTGCAGCGGGGCCCGGCGGGGGCGGAGCCGGCGGCCACCGCCCGCGGGCGAGTAAAGGAGAAGGCGGAGCGGGAGGCAAAAAGCCTACAGCACCCGGTATTCCCAGGCGGTCTCCCATCCAAGTACTAACCAGGCCCGACCCTGCTTAGCTTCCGAGATCAGACGAGATCGGGCGCGTTCAGGGTGGTATGGCCGTAGACGGGGGCGGGGACCGCGGGCTGCCTCTTGAGGCCCAGTTGCGCTGGCGCTGGCGCCTTAGGGCCAGCCAGCCCGGCGGTCAGCCCGCCCAGGCAGGGGGAACGGACGTCTCGGGTATCGGGCGGTGGCGGAGGGTTTGGCCACCACCTCCCAGCCGAGGGCCGGCGTGACCCAGCAAACCCTTCGGCGCTTGGCGCCCCGCCCAAGATCCCGCACGTCGCTCACAGGGACGTGGCCCCGGGGGCTTCGGGGCCCGGGGCCCGCGGTCCCTGGGGCATCGCCCCTGCCCGCCCACGCGGCGCTAGGCGCAGCCCGGCCGCAGCCCGGGCCGGCCCTGCTGCCCGACAGCAGCTGGCCCGAAGCCACTGGGAGCCACCATTGCGTCGCCACGGCCCCTCAGCCCCGGCAAGGCCACCCTTGCCCGCACACCACCCGCCGAGCTCAGGAGCCCGCCCCTGGTGGCCGGCAGGCCCGGGGAAGCGGCCCCGGCCCTCGATCCCGCTCCCGCACCCGGCCGCGGCGACACGGCGGAGGCGGGGCTTCTGCCGGAGGGAGCTGTGGCGGGACACACCGGCGCACAGGTGGCGGCAGCGGGGCTGGGCGCCAGTGGGGGCGGCCAGGTGCAGGTCGAGGGGCTCGCTGGCCGAAAGGACGGCAACCGGGCCCGCGGCGGATTCTGGGTCCGGGCCAGCCACCCCGGGAGCGTCCGGGGTGCGGCTGCCTTCCGGGGCCGCCTTCTGGCCGCCCGGCCGGCCGGGCCGGCGGGGAGCGGCCCCTCCGGCGCACGCGCGCCGTGGTGGGAGGGGCCTGAGGAGGTGGGGCCTGCAGCGGGGCCCGGCGGGGGCGGAGCCGGCGGCCACCGCCCGCGGGCGAGTAAAGGAGAAGGCGGAGCGGGAGGCAAAAAGCCTACAGCACCCGGTATTCCCAGGCGGTCTCCCATCCAAGTACTAACCAGGCCCGACCCTGCTTAGCTTCCGAGATCAGACGAGATCGGGCGCGTTCAGGGTGGTATGGCCGTAGACGGGGGCGGGGACCGCGGGCTGCCTCTTGAGGCCCAGTTGCGCTGGCGCTGGCGCCTTAGGGCCAGACAGCCCGGCGGTCAGCCCGCCCCGGCGGGACCCCGCCGCCCGCCCAGGCAGGGGGAACGGACGTCTCGGGTATCGGGCGGTGGCGGAGGGTTTGGCCACCACCTCCCAGCCGAGGGCCGGCGTGACCCAGCAAACCCTTCGGCGCTTGGCGCCCCGCCCAAGATCCCGCACGTCGCTCACAGGGACGTGGCCCCGGGGGCTTCGGGGCCCGGGGCCCGCGGTCCCTGGGGCATCGCCCCTGCCCGCCCACGCGGCGCTAGGCACAGCCCGGCCGCAGCCCGGGCCGGCCCTGCTGCCCGACAGCAGCTGGCCCGAAGCCACTGGGAGCCACCATTGCGTCGCCACGGCCCCTCAGCCCCGGCAAGGCCACCCTTGCCCGCACACCACCCGCCGAGCTCAGGAGCCCGCCCCTGGTGGCCGGCAGGCCCGGGGAAGCGGCCCCGGCCCTCGATCCCGCTCCCGCACCCGGCCGCGGCGACACGGCGGAGGCGGGGCTTCTGCCGGAGGGAGCTGTGGCGGGACACACCGGCGCACAGGTGGCGGCAGCGGGGCTGGGCGCCAGTGGGGGCGGCCAGGTGCAGGTCGAGGGGCTCGCTGGCCGAAAGGACGGCAACCGGGCCCGCGGCGGATTCTGGGTCCGGGCCAGCCACCCCGGGAGCGTCCGGGGTGCGGCTGCCTTCCGGGGCCGCCTTCTGGCCGCCCGGCCGGCCGGGCCGGCGGGGAGCGGCCCCTCCGGCGCACGCGCGCCGTGGTGGGAGGGGCCTGAGGAGGTGGGGCCTGCAGCGGGGCCCGGCGGGGGCGGAGCCGGCGGCCACCGCCCGCGGGCGAGTAAAGGAGAAGGCGGAGCGGGAGGCAAAAAGCCTACAGCACCCGGTATTCCCAGGCGGTCTCCCATCCAAGTACTAACCAGGCCCGACCCTGCTTAGCTTCCGAGATCAGACGAGATCGGGCGCGTTCAGGGTGGTATGGCCGTAGACGGGGACGGGGACCGCGGGCTGCCTCTTGAGGCCCAGTTGCGCTGGCGCTGGCGCCTTAGGGCCAGCCAGCCCGGCGGTCAGCCCGCCCAGGCAGGGGGAACGGACGTCTCGGGTATCGGGCGGTGGCGGAGGGTTTGGCCACCACCTCCCAGCCGAGGGCCGGCGTGACCCAGCAAACCCTTCGGCGCTTGGCGCCCCGCCCAAGATCCCGCACGTCGCTCACAGGGACGTGGCCCCGGAGGCTTCGTGGCCCGGGGCCCGCGGTCCCTGGGGCATCGCCCCTGCCCGCCCACGCGGCGCTAGGCGCAGCCCGGCCGCAGCCCGGGCCGGCCCTGCTGCCCGACAGCAGCTGGCCCGAAGCCACTGGGAGCCACCATTGCGTCGCCACGGCCCCTCAGCCCCGGCAAGGCCACCCTTGCCCGCACACCACCCGCCGAGCTCAGGAGCCCGCCCCTGGTGGCCGGCAGGCCCGGGGAAGCGGCCCCGGCCCTCGATCCCGCTCCCGCACCCGGCCGTGGCGACACGGCGGAGGCGGGGCTTCTCCCGGAGGGAGCTGTGGCGGGACACACCGGCGCACAGGTGGCGGCAGCGGGGCTGGGCGCCAGTGGGGGCGGCCAGGTGCAGGTCGAGGGGCTCGCTGGCCGAAAGGACGGCAACCGGGCCCGCGGCGGATTCTGGGTCCGGGCCAGCCACCCCGGGAGCGTCCGGGGTGCGGCTGCCTTCCGGGGCCGCCTTCTGGCCGCCCGGCCGGCCGGGCCGGCGGGGAGCGGCCCCTCCGGCGCACGCGCGCCATGGTGGGAGGGGCCTGAGGAGGTGGGGCCTGCAGCGGGGCCCGGCGGGGGCGGAGCCGGCGGCCACCGCCCGCGGGCGAGTAAAGGAGAAGGCGGAGCGGGAGGCAAAAAGCCTACAGCACCCGGTATTCCCAGGCGGTCTCCCATCCAAGTACTAACCAGGCCCGACCCTGCTTAGCTTCCGAGATCAGACGAGATCGGGCGCGTTCAGGGTGGTATGGCCGTAGACGGGGGCGGGGACCGCGGGCTGCCTCTTGAGGCCCAGTTGCGCTGGCGCTGGCGCCTTAGGGCCAGCCAGCCCGGCGGTCAGCCCGCCCAGGCAGGGGGAACGGACGTCTCGGGTATCGGGCGGTGGCGGAGGGTTTGGCCACCACCTCCCAGCCGAGGGCCGGCGTGACCCAGCAAACCCTTCGGCGCTTGGCGCCCCGCCCAAGATCCCGCACGTCGCTCACAGGGACGTGGCCCCGGAGGCTTCGGGGCCCGGGGCCCGCGGTCCCTGGGGCATCGCCCCTGCCCGCCCACGCGGCGCTAGGCGCAGCCCGGCCGCAGCCCGGGCCGGCCCTGCTGCCCGACTGCAGCTGGCCCGAAGCCACTGGGAGCCACCATTGCGTCGCCACGGCCCCTCAGCCCCGGCAAGGCCACCCTTGCCCGCACACCACCCGCCGAGCTCAGGAGCCCGCCCCTGGTGGCCGGCAGGCCCGGGGAAGCGGCCCCGGCCCTCGATCCCGCTCCCGCACCCGGCCGCGGCGACACGGCGGAGGCGGGGCTTCTGCCGGAGGGAGCTGTGGCGGGACACACCGGCGCACAGGTGGCGGCAGCGGGGCTGGGCGCCAGTGGGGGCGGCCAGGTGCAGGTCGAGGGGCTCGCTGGCCGAAAGGACGGCAACCGGGCCCGCGGCGGATTCTGGGTCCGGGCCAGCCACCCCGGGAGCGTCCGGGGTGCGGCTGCCTTCCGGGGCCGCCTTCTGGCCGCCCGGCCGGCCGGGCCGGCGGGGAGCGGCCCCTCCGGCGCACGCGCGCCGTGGTGGGAGGGGCCTGAGGAGGTGGGGCCTGCAGCGGGGCCCGGCGGGGGCGGAGCCGGCGGCCACCGCCCGCGGGCGAGTAAAGGAGAAGGCGGAGCGGGAGGCAAAAAGCCTACAGCACCTGGTATTCCCAGGCGGTCTCCCATCCAAGTACTAACCAGGCCCGACCCTGCTTAGCTTCCGAGATCAGACGAGATCGGGCGCGTTCAGGGTGGTATGGCCGTAGACGGGGGCGGGGACCGCGGGCTGCCTCTTGAGGCCCAGTTGCGCTGGCGCTGGCGCCTTAGGGCCAGCCAGCCCGGCGGTCAGCCCGCCCAGGCAGGGGGAACGGACGTCTCGGGTATCGGGCGGTGGCGGAGGGTTTGGCCACCACCTCCCAGCCGAGGGCCGGCGTGACCCAGCAAACCCTTCGGCGCTTGGCGCCCCGCCCAAGATCCCGCACGTCGCTCACAGGGACGTGGCCCCGGGGGCTTCGGGGCCCGGGGCCCGCGGTCCCTGGGGCATCGCCCCTGCCCGCCCACGCGGCGCTAGGCGCAGCCCGGCTGCAGCCCGGGCCGGCCCTGCTGCCCGACAGCAGCTGGCCCGAAGCCACTGGGAGCCACCATTGCGTCGCCACGGCCCCTCAGCCCCGGCAAGGCCACCCTTGCCCGCACACCACACGCCGAGCTCAGGAGCCCGCCCCTGGTGGCCGGCAGGCCCGGGGAAGCGGCCCCGGCCCTCGATCCCGCTCCCGCACCCGGCCGCGGCGACACGGCGGAGGCGGGGCTTCTGCCGGAGGGAGCTGTGGCGGGACACACCGGCGCACAGGTGGCGGCAGCGGGGCTGGGCGCCAGTGGGGGCGGCCAGGTGCAGGTCGAGGGGCTCGCTGGCCGAAAGGACGGCAACCGGGCCCGCGGCGGATTCTGGGTCCGGGCCAGCCACCCCGGGAGCGTCCGGGGTGCGGCTGCCTTCCGGGGCCGCCTTCTGGCCGCCCGGCCGGCCGGGCCGGCGGGGAGCGGCCCCTCCGGCGCACGCGCGCCGTGGTGGGAGGGGCCTGAGGAGGTGGGGCCTGCAGCGGGGCCCGGCGGGGGCGGAGCCGGCGGCCACCGCCCGCGGGCGAGTAAAGGAGAAGGCGGAGCGGGAGGCAAAAAGCCTACAGCACCCGGTATTCCCAGGCGGTCTCCCATCCAAGTACTAACCAGGCCCGACCCTGCTTAGCTTCCGAGATCAGACGAGATCGGGCGCGTTCAGGGTGGTATGGCCGTAGACGGGGGCGGGGACCGCGGGCTGCCTCTTGAGGCCCAGTTGCGCTGGCGCTGGTGCCTTAGGGCCAGCCAGCCCGGCGGTCAGCCCGCCCAGGCAGGGGGAACGGACGTCTCGGGTATCGGGCGGTGGCGGAGGGTTTGGCCACCACCTCCCAGCCGAGGGCCGGCGTGACCCAGCAAACCCTTCGGCGCTTGGCGCCCCGCCCAAGATCCCGCACGTCGCTCACAGGGACGTGGCCCCGGGGGCTTCGGGGCCCGGGGCCCGCGGTCCCTGGGGCATCGCCCCTGCCCGCCCACGCGGCGCTAGGCGCAGCCCGGCCGCAGCCCGGGCCGGCCCTGCTGCCCGACAGCAGCTGGCCCGAAGCCACTGGGAGCCACCATTGCGTCGCCACGGCCCCTCAGCCCCGGCAAGGCCACCCTTGCCCGCACACCACCCGCCGAGCTCAGGAGCCCGCCCCTGGTGGCCGGCAGGCCCGGGGAAGCGGCCCCGGCCCTCGATCCCGCTCCCGCACCCGGCCGCGGCGACACGGCGGAGGCGGGGCTTCTGCCGGAGGGAGCTGTGGCGGGACACACCGGCGCACAGGTGGCGGCAGCGGGGCTGGGCGCCAGTGGGGGCGGCCAGGTGCAGGTCGAGGGGCTCGCTGGCCGAAAGGACGGCAACCGGGCCCGCGGCGGATTCTGGGTCCGGGCCAGCCACCCCGGGAGCGTCCGGGGTGCGGCTGCCTTCCGGGGCCGCCTTCTGGCCGCCCGGCCGGCCGGGCCGGCGGGGAGCGGCCCCTCTGGCGCACGCGCGCCGTGGTGGGAGGGGCCTGAGGAGGTGGGGCCTGCAGCGGGGCCCGGCGGGGGCGGAGCCGGCGGCCACCGCCCGCGGGCGAGTAAAGGAGAAGGCGGAGCGGGAGGCAAAAAGCCTACAGCACCCGGTATTCCCAGGCGGTCTCCCATCCAAGTACTAACCAGGCCCGACCCTGCTTAGCTTCCGAGATCAGACGAGATCGGGCGCGTTCAGGGTGGTATGGCCGTAGACGGGGGCGGGGACCGCGGGCTGCCTCTTGAGGCCCAGTTGCGCTGGCGCTGGCGCCTTAGGGCCAGCCAGCCCGGCGGTCAGCCCGCCCAGGCAGGGGGAACGGACGTCTCGGGTATCAGGCGGTGGCGGAGGGTTTGGCCACCACCTCCCAGCCGAGGGCCGGCGTGACCCAGCAAACCCTTCGGCGCTTGGCGCCCCGCCCAAGATCCCGCACGTCGCTCACAGGGACGTGGCCCCGGAGGCTTCGGGGCCCGGGGCCCGCGGTCCCTGGGGCATCGCCCCTGCCCGCCCACGCGGCGCTAGGCGCAGCCCGGCCGCAGCCCGGGCCGGCCCTGCTGCCCGACAGCAGCTGGCCCGAAGCCACTGGGAGCCACCATTGCGTCGCCACGGCCCCTCAGCCCCGGCAAGGCCACCCTTGCCCGCACACCACCCGCCGAGCTCAGGAGCCCGCCCCTGGTGGCCGGCAGGCCCGGGGAAGCGGCCCCGGCCCTCGATCCCGCTCCCGCACCCGGCCGCGGCGACACGGCGGAGGCGGGGCTTCTGCCGGAGGGAGCTGTGGCGGGACACACCGGCGCACAGGTGGCGGCAGCGGGGCTGGGCGCCAGTGGGGGCGGCCAGGTGCAGGTCGAGGGGCTCGCTGGCCGAAAGGACGGCAACCGGGCCCGCGGCGGATTCTGGGTCCGGGCCAGCCACCCCGGGAGCGTCCGGGGTGCGGCTGCCTTCCGGGGCCGCCTTCTGGCCGCCCGGCCGGCCGGGCCGGCGGGGAGCGGCCCCTCCGGCGCACGCGCGCCGTGGTGGGAGGGGCCTGAGGAGGTGGGGCCTGCAGCGGGGCCCGGCGGGGGCGGAGCCGGCGGCCACCGCCCGCGGGCGAGTAAAGGAGAAGGCGGAGCGGGAGGCAAAAAGCCTACAGCACCCGGTATTCCCAGGCGGTCTCCCATCCAAGTACTAACCAGGCCCGACCCTGCTTAGCTTCCGAGATCAGACGAGATCGGGCGCGTTCAGGGTGGTATGGCCGTAGACGGGGGCGGGGACCGCGGGCTGCCTCTTGAGGCCCAGTTGCGCTGGCGCTGGCGCCTTAGGGCCAGCCAGCCCGGCGGTCAGCCCGCCCCGGCGGGACCCCGCCGCCCGCCCAGGCAGGGGGAACGGACGTCTCGGGTATCGGGCGGTGGCGGAGGGTTTGGCCACCACCTCCCAGCCGAGGGCCGGCGTGACCCAGCAAACCCTTCGGCGCTTGGCGCCCCGCCCAAGATCCCGCACGTCGCTCACAGGGACGTGGCCCCGGGGGCTTCGGGGCCCGGGGCCCGCGGTCCCTGGGGCATCGCCCCTGCCCGCCCACGCGGCGCTAGGCGCAGCCCGGCCGCAGCCCGGGCCGGCCCTGCTGCCCGACAGCAGCTGGCCCGAAGCCACTGGGAGCCACCATTGCGTCGCCACGGCCCCTCAGCCCCGGCAAGGCCACCCTTGCCCGCACACCACCCGCCGAGCTCAGGAGCCCGCCCCTGGTGGCCGGCAGGCCCGGGGAAGCGGCCCCGGCCCTCGATCCCGCTCCCGCACCCGGCCGCGGCGACACGGCGGAGGCGGGGCTTCTGCCGGAGGGAGCTGTGGCGGGACACACCGGCGCACAGGTGGCGGCAGCGGGGCTGGGCGCCAGTGGGGGCGGCCAGGTGCAGGTCGAGGGGCTCGCTGGCCGAAAGGACGGCAACCGGGCCCGCGGCGGATTCTGGGTCCGGGCCAGCCACCCCGGGAGCGTCCGGGGTGCGGCTGCCTTCCGGGGCCGCCTTCTGGCCGCCCGGCCGGCCGGGCCGGCGGGGAGCGGCCCCTCCGGCGCACGCGCGCCGTGGTGGGAGGGGCCTGAGGAGGTGGGGCCTGCAGCGGGGCCCGGCGGGGGCGGAGCCGGCGGCCACCGCCCGCGGGCGAGTAAAGGAGAAGGCGGAGCGGGAGGCAAAAAGCCTACAGCACCCGGTATTCCCAGGCGGTCTCCCATCCAAGTACTAACCAGGCCCGACCCTGCTTAGCTTCCGAGATCAGACGAGATCGGGCGCGTTCAGGGTGGTATGGCCGTAGACGGGGACGGGGACCGCGGGCTGCCTCTTGAGGCCCAGTTGCGCTGGCGCTGGCGCCTTAGGGCCAGCCAGCCCGGCGGTCAGCCCGCCCAGGCAGGGGGAACGGACGTCTCGGGTATCGGGCGGTGGTGGAGGGTTTGGCCACCACCTCCCAGCCGAGGGCCGGCGTGACCCAGCAAACCCTTCGGCGCTTGGCGCCCCGCCCAAGATCCCGCACGTCGCTCACAGGGACGTGGCCCCGGAGGCTTCGTGGCCCGGGGCCCGCGGTCCCTGGGGCATCGCCCCTGCCCGCCCACGCGGCGCTAGGCGCAGCCCGGCCGCAGCCCGGGCCGGCCCTGCTGCCCGACAGCAGCTGGCCCGAAGCCACTGGGAGCCACCATTGCGTCGCCACGGCCCCTCAGCCCCGGCAAGGCCACCCTTGCCCGCACACCACCCGCCGAGCTCAGGAGCCCGCCCCTGGTGGCCGGCAGGCCCGGGGAAGCGGCCCCGGCCCTCGATCCCGCTCCCGCACCCGGCCGCGGCGACACGGCGGAGGCGGGGCTTCTGCCGGAGGGAGCTGTGGCGGGACACACCGGCGCACAGGTGGCGGCAGCGGGGCTGGGCGCCAGTGGGGGCGGCCAGGTGCAGGTCGAGGGGCTCGCTGGCCGAAAGGACGGCAACCGGGCCCGCGGCGGATTCTGGGTCCGGGCCAGCCACCCCGGGAGCGTCCGGGGTGCGGCTGCCTTCCGGGGCCGCCTTCTGGCCGCCCGGCCGGCCGGGCCGGCGGGGAGCGGCCCCTCCGGCGCACGCGCGCCGTGGTGGGAGGGGCCTGAGGAGGTGGGGCCTGCAGCGGGGCCCGGCGGGGGCGGAGCCGGCGGCCACCGCCCGCGGGCGAGTAAAGGAGAAGGCGGAGCGGGAGGCAAAAAGCCTACAGCACCCGGTATTCCCAGGCGGTCTCCCATCCAAGTACTAACCAGGCCCGACCCTGCTTAGCTTCCGAGATCAGACGAGATCGGGCGCGTTCAGGGTGGTATGGCCGTAGACGGGGGCGGGGACCGCGGGCTGCCTCTTGAGGCCCAGTTGCGCTGGCGCTGGCGCCTTAGGGCCAGCCAGCCCGGCGGTCAGCCCGCCCAGGCAGGGGGAACGGACGTCTCGGGTATCGGGCGGTGGCGGAGGGTTTGGCCACCACCTCCCAGCCGAGGGCCGGCGTGACCCAGCAAACCCTTCGGCGCTTGGCGCCCCGCCCAAGATCCCGCACGTCGCTCACAGGGACGTGGCCCCGGAGGCTTCGGGGCCCGGGGCCCGCGGTCCCTGGGGCATCGCCCCTGCCCGCCCACGCGGCGCTAGGCGCAGCCCGGCCGCAGCCCGGGCCGGCCCTGCTGCCCGACTGCAGCTGGCCCGAAGCCACTGGGAGCCACCATTGCGTCGCCACGGCCCCTCAGCCCCGGCAAGGCCACCCTTGCCCGCACACCACCCGCCGAGCTCAGGAGCCCGCCCCTGGTGGCCGGCAGGCCCGGGGAAGCGGCCCCGGCCCTCGATCCCGCTCCCGCACCCGGCCGCGGCGACACGGCAGAGGCGGGGCTTCTGCCGGAGGGAGCTGTGGCGGGACACACCGGCGCACAGGTGGCGGCAGCGGGGCTGGGCGCCAGTGGGGGCGGCCAGGTGCAGGTCGAGGGGCTCGCTGGCCGAAAGGACGGCAACCGGGCCCGCGGCGGATTCTGGGTCCGGGCCAGCCACCCCGGGAGCGTCCGGGGTGCGGCTGCTTTCCGGGGCCGCCTTCTGGCCGCCCGGCCGGCCGGGCCGGCGGGGAGCGGCCCCTCCGGCGCACGCGCGCCGTGGTGGGAGGGGCCTGAGGAGGTGGGGCCTGCAGCGGGGCCCGGCGGGGGCGGAGCCGGCGGCCACCGCCCGCGGGCGAGTAAAGGAGAAGGCGGAGCGGGAGGCAAAAAGCCTACAGCACCCGGTATTCCCAGGCGGTCTCCCATCCAAGTACTAACCAGGCCCGACCCTGCTTAGCTTCCGAGATCAGACGAGATCGGGCGCGTTCAGGGTGGTATGGCCGTAGACGGGGGCGGGGACCGCGGGCTGCCTCTTGAGGCCCAGTTGCGCTGGCGCTGGCGCCTTAGGGCCAGCCAGCCCGGCGGTCAGCCCGCCCAGGCAGGGGGAACGGACGTCTCGGGTATCGGGCGGTGGCGGAGGGTTTGGCCACCACCTCCCAGCCGAGGGCCGGCGTGACCCAGCAAACCCTTCGGCGCTTGGCGCCCCGCCCAAGATCCCGCACGTCGCTCACAGGGACGTGGCCCCGGGGGCTTCGGGGCCCGGGGCCCGCGGTCCCTGGGGCATCGCCCCTGCCCGCCCACGCGGCGCTAGGCGCAGCCCGGCCGCAGCCCGGGCCGGCCCTGCTGCCCGACAGCAGCTGGCCCGAAGCCACTGGGAGCCACCATTGCGTCGCCACGGCCCCTCAGCCCCGGCAAGGCCACCCTTGCCCGCACACCACCCGCCGAGCTCAGGAGCCCGCCCCTGGTGGCCGGCAGGCCCGGGGAAGCGGCCCCGGCCCTCGATCCCGCTCCCGCACCCGGCCGCGGCGACACGGCGGAGGCGGGGCTTCTGCCGGAGGGAGCTGTGGCGGGACACACCGGCGCACAGGTGGCGGCAGCGGGGCTGGGCGCCAGTGGGGGCGGCCAGGTGCAGGTCGAGGGGCTCGCTGGCCGAAAGGACGGCAACCGGGCCCGCGGCGGATTCTGGGTCCGGGCCAGCCACCCCGGGAGCGTCCGGGGTGCGGCTGCCTTCCGGGGCCGCCTTCTGGCCGCCCGGCCGGCCGGGCCGGCGGGGAGCGGCCCCTCCGGCGCACGCGCGCCGTGGTGGGAGGGGCCTGAGGAGGTGGGGCCTGCAGCGGGGCCCGGCGGGGGCGGAGCCGGCGGCCACCGCCCGCGGGCGAGTAAAGGAGAAGGCGGAGCGGGAGGCAAAAAGCCTACAGCACCCGGTATTCCCAGGCGGTCTCCCATCCAAGTACTAACCAGGCCCGACCCTGCTTAGCTTCCGAGATCAGACGAGATCGGGCGCGTTCAGGGTGGTATGGCCGTAGACGGGGGCGGGGACCGCGGGCTGCCTCTTGAGGCCCAGTTGCGCTGGCGCTGGCGCCTTAGGGCCAGCCAGCCCGGCGGTCAGCCCGCCCAGGCAGGGGGAACGGACGTCTCGGGTATCGGGCGGTGGCGGAGGGTTTGGCCACCACCTCCCAGCCGAGGGCCGGCGTGACCCAGCAAACCCTTCGGCGCTTGGCGCCCCGCCCAAGATCCCGCACGTCGCTCACAGGGACGTGGCCCCGGGGGCTTCGGGGCCCGGGGCCCGCGGTCCCTGGGGCATCGCCCCTGCCCGCCCACGCGGCGCTAGGCGCAGCCCGGCCGCAGCCCGGGCCGGCCCTGCTGCCCGACAGCAGCTGGCCCGAAGCCACTGGGAGCCACCATTGCGTCGCCACGGCCCCTCAGCCCCGGCAAGGCCACCCTTGCCCGCACACCACCCGCCGAGCTCAGGAGCCCGCCCCTGGTGGCCGGCAGGCCCGGGGAAGCGGCCCCGGCCCTCGATCCCGCTCCCGCACCCGGCCGCGGCGACACGGCGGAGGCGGGGCTTCTGCCGGAGGGAGCTGTGGCGGGACACACCGGCGCACAGGTGGCGGCAGCGGGGCTGGGCGCCAGTGGGGGCGGCCAGGTGCAGGTCGAGGGGCTCGCTGGCCGAAAGGACGGCAACCGGGCCCGCGGCGGATTCTGGGTCCGGGCCAGCCACCCCGGGAGCGTCCGGGGTGCGGCTGCCTTCCGGGGCCGCCTTCTGGCCGCCCGGCCGGCCGGGCCGGCGGGGAGCGGCCCCTCCGGCGCACGCGCGCCGTGGTGGGAGGGGCCTGAGGAGGTGGGGCCTGCAGCGGGGCCCGGCGGGGGCGGAGCCGGCGGCCACCGCCCGCGGGCGAGTAAAGGAGAAGGCGGAGCGGGAGGCAAAAAGCCTACAGCACCCGGTATTCCCAGGCGGTCTCCCATCCAAGTACTAACCAGGCCCGACCCTGCTTAGCTTCCGAGATCAGACGAGATCGGGCGCGTTCAGGGTGGTATGGCCGTAGACGGGGGCGGGGACCGCGGGCTGCCTCTTGAGGCCCAGTTGCGCTGGCGCTGGCGCCTTAGGGCCAGCCAGCCCGGCGGTCAGCCCGCCCAGGCAGGGGGAACGGACGTCTCGGGTATCGGGCGGTGGCGGAGGGTTTGGCCACCACCTCCCAGCCGAGGGCCGGCGTGACCCAGCAAACCCTTCGGCGCTTGGCGCCCCGCCCAAGATCCCGCACGTCGCTCACAGGGACGTGGCCCCGGGGGCTTCGGGGCCCGGGGCCCGCGGTCCCTGGGGCATCGCCCCTGCCCGCCCACGCGGCGCTAGGCGCAGCCCGGCCGCAGCCCGGGCCGGCCCTGCTGCCCGACAGCAGCTGGCCCGAAGCCACTGGGAGCCACCATTGCGTCGCCACGGCCCCTCAGCCCCGGCAAGGCCACCCTTGCCCGCACACCACCCGCCGAGCTCAGGAGCCCGCCCCTGGTGGCCGGCAGGCCCGGGGAAGCGGCCCCGGCCCTCGATCCCGCTCCCGCACCCGGCCGCGGCGACACGGCGGAGGCGGGGCTTCTGCCGGAGGGAGCTGTGGCGGGACACACCGGCGCACAGGTGGCGGCAGCGGGGCTGGGCGCCAGTGGGGGCGGCCAGGTGCAGGTCGAGGGGCTCGCTGGCCGAAAGGACGGCAACCGGGCCCGCGGCGGATTCTGGGTCCGGGCCAGCCACCCCGGGAGCGTCCGGGGTGCGGCTGCCTTCCGGGGCCGCCTTCTGGCCGCCCGGCCGGCCGGGCCGGCGGGGAGCGGCCCCTCCGGCACACGCGCGCCATGGTGGGAGGGGCCTGAGGAGGTGGGGCCTGCAGCGGGGCCCGGCGGGGGCGGAGCCGGCGGCCACCGCCCGCGGGCGAGTAAAGGAGAAGGCGGAGCGGGAGGCAAAAAGCCTACAGCACCCGGTATTCCCAGGCGGTCTCCCATCCAAGTACTAACCAGGCCCGACCCTGCTTAGCTTCCGAGATCAGACGAGATCGGGCGCGTTCAGGGTGGTATGGCCGTAGACGGGGGCGGGGACCGCGGGCTGCCTCTTGAGGCCCAGTTGCGCTGGCGCTGGCGCCTTAGGGCCAGCCAGCCCGGCGGTCAGCCCGCCCAGGCAGGGGGAACGGACGTCTCGGGTATCGGGCGGTGGCGGAGGGTTTGGCCACCACCTCCCAGCCGAGGGCCGGCGTGACCCAGCAAACCCTTCGGCGCTTGGCGCCCCGCCCAAGATCCCGCACGTCGCTCACAGGGACGTGGCCCCGGAGGCTTCGGGGCCCGGGGCCCGCGGTCCCTGGGGCATCGCCCCTGCCCGCCCACGCGGCGCTAGGCGCAGCCCGGCCGCAGCCCGGGCCGGCCCTGCTGCCCGACAGCAGCTGGCCCGAAGCCACTGGGAGCCACCATTGCGTCGCCACGGCCCCTCAGCCCCGGCAAGGCCACCCTTGCCCGCACACCACCCGCCGAGCTCAGGAGCCCGCCCCTGGTGGCCGGCAGGCCCGGGGAAGCGGCCCCGGCCCTCGATCCCGCTCCCGCACCCGGCCGCGGCGACACGGCGGAGGCGGGGCTTCTGCCGGAGGGAGCTGTGGCGGGACACACCGGCGCACAGGTGGCGGCAGCGGGGCTGGGCGCCAGTGGGGGCGGCCAGGTGCAGGTCGAGGGGCTCGCTGGCCGAAAGGACGGCAACCGGGCCCGCGGCGGATTCTGGGTCCGGGCCAGCCACCCCGGGAGCGTCCGGGGTGCGGCTGCCTTCCGGGGCCGCCTTCTGGCCGCCCGGCCGGCCGGGCCGGCGGGGAGCGGCCCCTCCGGCGCACGCGCGCCGTGGTGGGAGGGGCCTGAGGAGGTGGGGCCTGCAGCGGGGCCCGGCGGGGGCGGAGCCGGCGGCCACCGCCCGCGGGCGAGTAAAGGAGAAGGCGGAGCGGGAGGCAAAAAGCCTAGAGCACCCGGTATTCCCAGGCGGTCTCCCATCCAAGTACTAACCAGGCCCGACCCTGCTTAGCTTCCGAGATCAGACGAGATCGGGCGCGTTCAGGGTGGTATGGCCGTAGACGGGGGCGGGGACCGCGGGCTGCCTCTTGAGGCCCAGTTGCGCTGGCGCTGGCGCCTTAGGGCCAGCCAGCCCGGCGGTCAGCCCGCCCAGGCAGGGGGAACGGACGTCTCGGGTATCGGGCGGTGGCGGAGGGTTTGGCCACCACCTCCCAGCCGAGGGCCGGCGTGACCCAGCAAACCCTTCGGCGCTTGGCGCCCCGCCCAAGATCCCGCACGTCGCTCACAGGGACGTGGCCCCGGAGGCTTCGGGGCCCGGGGCCCGCGGTCCCTGGGGCATCGCCCCTGCCCGCCCACGCGGCGCTAGGCGCAGCCCGGCCGCAGCCCGGGCCGGCCCTGCTGCCCGACTGCAGCTGGCCTGAAGCCACTGGGAGCCACCATTGCGTCGCCACGGCCCCTCAGCCCCGGCAAGGCCACCCTTGCCCGCACACCACCCGCCGAGCTCAGGAGCCCGCCCCTGGTGGCCGGCAGGCCCGGGGAAGCGGCCCCGGCCCTCGATCCCGCTCCCGCACCCGGCCGCGGCGACACGGCGGAGGCGGGGCTTCTGCCGGAGGGAGCTGTGGCGGGACACACCGGCGCACAGGTGGCGGCAGCGGGGCTGGGCGCCAGTGGGGGCGGCCAGGTGCAGGTCGAGGGGCTCGCTGGCCGAAAGGACGGCAACCGGGCCCGCGGCGGATTCTGGGTCCGGGCCAGCCACCCCGGGAGCGTCCGGGGTGCGGCTGCCTTCCGGGGCCGCCTTCTGGCCGCCCGGCCGGCCGGGCCAGCGGGGAGCGGCCCCTCCGGCGCACGCGCGCCGTGGTGGGAGGGGCCTGAGGAGGTGGGGCCTGCAGCGGGGCCCGGCGGGGGCGGAGCCGGCGGCCACCGCCCGCGGGCGAGTAAAGGAGAAGGCGGAGCGGGAGGCAAAAAGCCTACAGCACCCGGTATTCCCAGGCGGTCTCCCATCCAAGTACTAACCAGGCCCGACCCTGCTTAGCTTCCGAGATCAGACGAGATCGGGCGCGTTCAGGGTGGTATGGTCGTAGACGGGGGCGGGGACCGCGGGCTGCCTCTTGAGGCCCAGTTGCGCTGGCGCTGGCGCCTTAGGGCCAGCCAGCCCGGCGGTCAGCCCGCCCCGGCGGGACCCCGCCGCCCGCCCAGGCAGGGGGAACGGACGTCTCGGGTATCGGGCGGTGGCGGAGGGTTTGGCCACCACCTCCCAGCCGAGGGCCGGCGTGACCCAGCAAACCCTTCGGCGCTTGGCGCCCCGCCCAAGATCCCGCACGTCGCTCACAGGGACGTGGCCCCGGGGGCTTCGGGGCCCGGGGCCCGCGGTCCCTGGGGCATCGCCCCTGCCCGCCCACGCGGCGCTAGGCGCAGCCCGGCCGCAGCCCGGCCCGGCCCTGCTGCCCGACAGCAGCTGGCCCGAAGCCACTGGGAGCCACCATTGCGTCGCCACGGCCCCTCAGCCCCGGCAAGGCCACCCTTGCCCGCACACCACCCGCCGAGCTCAGGAGCCCGCCCCTGGTGGCCGGCAGGCCCGGGGAAGCGGCCCCGGCCCTCGATCCCGCTCCCGCACCCGGCCGCGGCGACACGGCGGAGGCGGGGCTTCTGCCGGAGGGAGCTGTGGCGGGACACACCGGCGCACAGGTGGCGGCAGCGGGGCTGGGCGCCAGTGGGGGCGGCCAGGTGCAGGTCGAGGGGCTCGCTGGCCGAAAGGACGGCAACCGGGCCCGCGGCGGATTCTGGGTCCGGGCCAGCCACCCCGGGAGCGTCCGGGGTGCGGCTGCCTTCCGGGGCCGCCTTCTGGCCGCCCGGCCGGCCGGGCCGGCGGGGAGCGGCCCCTCCGGCGCACGCGCGCCGTGGTGGGAGGGGCCTGAGGAGGTGGGGCCTGCAGCGGGGCCCGGCGGGGGCGGAGCCGGCGGCCACCGCCCGCGGGCGAGTAAAGGAGAAGGCGGAGCGGGAGGCAAAAAGCCTACAGCACCCGGTATTCCCAGGCGGTCTCCCATCCAAGTACTAACCAGGCCCGACCCTGCTTAGCTTCCGAGATCAGACGAGATCGGGCGCGTTCAGGGTGGTATGGCCGTAGACGGGGGCGGGGACCGCGGGCTGCCTCTTGAGGCCCAGTTGCGCTGGCGCTGGCGCCTTAGGGCCAGCCAGCCCGGCGGTCAGCCCGCCCAGGCAGGGGGAACGGACGTCTCGGGTATCGGGCGGTGGCGGAGGGTTTGGCCACCACCTCCCAGCCGAGGGCCGGCGTGACCCAGCAAACCCTTCGGCGCTTGGCGCCCCGCCCAAGATCCCGCACGTCGCTCACAGGGACGTGGCCCCGGGGGCTTCGGGGCCCGGGGCCCGCGGTCCCTGGGGCATCGCCCCTGCCCGCCCACGCGGCGCTAGGCGCAGCCCGGCCGCAGCCCGGGCCGGCCCTGCTGCCCGACAGCAGCTGGCCCGAAGCCACTGGGAGCCACCATTGCGTCGCCACGGCCCCTCAGCCCCGGCAAGGCCACCCTTGCCCGCACACCACCCGCCGAGCTCAGGAGCCCGCCCCTGGTGGCCGGCAGGCCCGGGGAAGCGGCCCCGGCCCTCGATCCCGCTCCCGCACCCGGCCGCGGCGACACGGCGGAGGCGGGGCTTCTGCCGGAGGGAGCTGTGGCGGGACACACCGGCGCACAGGTGGCGGCAGCGGGGCTGGGCGCCAGTGGGGGCGGCCAGGTGCAGGTCGAGGGGCTCGCTGGCCGAAAGGACGGCAACCGGGCCCGCGGCGGATTCTGGGTCCGGGCCAGCCACCCCGGGAGCGTCCGGGGTGCGGCTGCCTTCCGGGGCCGCCTTCTGGCCGCCCGGCCGGCCGGGCCGGCGGGGAGCGGCCCCTCCGGCGCACGCGCGCCGTGGTGGGAGGGGCCTGAGGAGGTGGGGCCTGCAGCGGGGCCCGGCGGGGGCGGAGCCGGCGGCCACCGCCCGCGGGCGAGTAAAGGAGAAGGCGGAGCGGGAGGCAAAAAGCCTAGAGCACCCGGTATTCCCAGGCGGTCTCCCATCCAAGTACTAACCAGGCCCGACCCTGCTTAGCTTCCGAGATCAGACGAGATCGGGCGCGTTCAGGGTGGTATGGCCGTAGACGGGGGCGGGGACCGCGGGCTGCCTCTTGAGGCCCAGTTGCGCTGGCGCTGGCGCCTTAGGGCCAGCCAGCCCGGCGGTCAGCCCGCCCAGGCAGGGGGAACGGACGTCTCGGGTATCGGGCGGTGGCGGAGGGTTTGGCCACCACCTCCCAGCCGAGGGCCGGCGTGACCCAGCAAACCCTTCGGCGCTTGGCGCCCCGCCCAAGATCCCGCACGTCGCTCACAGGGACGTGGCCCCGGAGGCTTCGGGGCCCGGGGCCCGCGGTCCCTGGGGCATCGCCCCTGCCCGCCCACGCGGCGCTAGGCGCAGCCCGGCCGCAGCCCGGGCCGGCCCTGCTGCCCGACTGCAGCTGGCCTGAAGCCACTGGGAGCCACCATTGCGTCGCCACGGCCCCTCAGCCCCGGCAAGGCCACCCTTGCCCGCACACCACCCGCCGAGCTCAGGAGCCCGCCCCTGGTGGCCGGCAGGCCCGGGGAAGCGGCCCCGGCCCTCGATCCCGCTCCCGCACCCGGCCGCGGCGACACGGCGGAGGCGGGGCTTCTGCCGGAGGGAGCTGTGGCGGGACACACCGGCGCACAGGTGGCGGCAGCGGGGCTGGGCGCCAGTGGGGGCGGCCAGGTGCAGGTCGAGGGGCTCGCTGGCCGAAAGGACGGCAACCGGGCCCGCGGCGGATTCTGGGTCCGGGCCAGCCACCCCGGGAGCGTCCGGGGTGCGGCTGCCTTCCGGGGCCGCCTTCTGGCCGCCCGGCCGGCCGGGCCAGCGGGGAGCGGCCCCTCCGGCGCACGCGCGCCGTGGTGGGAGGGGCCTGAGGAGGTGGGGCCTGCAGCGGGGCCCGGCGGGGGCGGAGCCGGCGGCCACCGCCCGCGGGCGAGTAAAGGAGAAGGCGGAGCGGGAGGCAAAAAGCCTACAGCACCCGGTATTCCCAGGCGGTCTCCCATCCAAGTACTAACCAGGCCCGACCCTGCTTAGCTTCCGAGATCAGACGAGATCGGGCGCGTTCAGGGTGGTATGGTCGTAGACGGGGGCGGGGACCGCGGGCTGCCTCTTGAGGCCCAGTTGCGCTGGCGCTGGCGCCTTAGGGCCAGCCAGCCCGGCGGTCAGCCCGCCCCGGCGGGACCCCGCCGCCCGCCCAGGCAGGGGGAACGGACGTCTCGGGTATCGGGCGGTGGCGGAGGGTTTGGCCACCACCTCCCAGCCGAGGGCCGGCGTGACCCAGCAAACCCTTCGGCGCTTGGCGCCCCGCCCAAGATCCCGCACGTCGCTCACAGGGACGTGGCCCCGGGGGCTTCGGGGCCCGGGGCCCGCGGTCCCTGGGGCATCGCCCCTGCCCGCCCACGCGGCGCTAGGCGCAGCCCGGCCGCAGCCCGGCCCGGCCCTGCTGCCCGACAGCAGCTGGCCCGAAGCCACTGGGAGCCACCATTGCGTCGCCACGGCCCCTCAGCCCCGGCAAGGCCACCCTTGCCCGCACACCACCCGCCGAGCTCAGGAGCCCGCCCCTGGTGGCCGGCAGGCCCGGGGAAGCGGCCCCGGCCCTCGATCCCGCTCCCGCACCCGGCCGCGGCGACACGGCGGAGGCGGGGCTTCTGCCGGAGGGAGCTGTGGCGGGACACACCGGCGCACAGGTGGCGGCAGCGGGGCTGGGCGCCAGTGGGGGCGGCCAGGTGCAGGTCGAGGGGCTCGCTGGCCGAAAGGACGGCAACCGGGCCCGCGGCGGATTCTGGGTCCGGGCCAGCCACCCCGGGAGCGTCCGGGGTGCGGCTGCCTTCCGGGGCCGCCTTCTGGCCGCCCGGCCGGCCGGGCCGGCGGGGAGCGGCCCCTCCGGCGCACGCGCGCCGTGGTGGGAGGGGCCTGAGGAGGTGGGGCCTGCAGCGGGGCCCGGCGGGGGCGGAGCCGGCGGCCACCGCCCGCGGGCGAGTAAAGGAGAAGGCGGAGCGGGAGGCAAAAAGCCTACAGCACCCGGTATTCCCAGGCGGTCTCCCATCCAAGTACTAACCAGGCCCGACCCTGCTTAGCTTCCGAGATCAGACGAGATCGGGCGCGTTCAGGGTGGTATGGCCGTAGACGGGGGCGGGGACCGCGGGCTGCCTCTTGAGGCCCAGTTGCGCTGGCGCTGGCGCCTTAGGGCCAGCCAGCCCGGCGGTCAGCCCGCCCAGGCAGGGGGAACGGACGTCTCGGGTATCGGGCGGTGGCGGAGGGTTTGGCCACCACCTCCCAGCCGAGGGCCGGCGTGACCCAGCAAACCCTTCGGCGCTTGGCGCCCCGCCCAAGATCCCGCACGTCGCTCACAGGGACGTGGCCCCGGGGGCTTCGGGGCCCGGGGCCCGCGGTCCCTGGGGCATCGCCCCTGCCCGCCCACGCGGCGCTAGGCGCAGCCCGGCCGCAGCCCGGGCCGGCCCTGCTGCCCGACAGCAGCTGGCCCGAAGCCACTGGGAGCCACCATTGCGTCGCCACGGCCCCTCAGCCCCGGCAAGGCCACCCTTGCCCGCACACCACCCGCCGAGCTCAGGAGCCCGCCCCTGGTGGCCGGCAGGCCCGGGGAAGCGGCCCCGGCCCTCGATCCCGCTCCCGCACCCGGCCGCGGCGACACGGCGGAGGCGGGGCTTCTGCCGGAGGGAGCTGTGGCGGGACACACCGGCGCACAGGTGGCGGCAGCGGGGCTGGGCGCCAGTGGGGGCGGCCAGGTGCAGGTCGAGGGGCTCGCTGGCCGAAAGGACGGCAACCGGGCCCGCGGCGGATTCTGGGTCCGGGCCAGCCACCCCGGGAGCGTCCGGGGTGCGGCTGCCTTCCGGGGCCGCCTTCTGGCCGCCCGGCCGGCCGGGCCGGCGGGGAGCGGCCCCTCCGGCGCACGCGCGCCGTGGTGGGAGGGGCCTGAGGAGGTGGGGCCTGCAGCGGGGCCCGGCGGGGGCGGAGCCGGCGGCCACCGCCCGCGGGCGAGTAAAGGAGAAGGCGGAGCGGGAGGCAAAAAGCCTACAGCACCCGGTATTCCCAGGCGGTCTCCCATCCAAGTACTAACCAGGCCCGACCCTGCTTAGCTTCCGAGATCAGACGAGATCGGGCGCGTTCAGGGTGGTATGGCCGTAGACGGGGGCGGGGACCGCGGGCTGCCTCTTGAGGCCCAGTTGCGCTGGCGCTGGCGCCTTAGGGCCAGCCAGCCCGGCGGTCAGCCCGCCCAGGCAGGGGGAACGGACGTCTCGGGTATCGGGCGGTGGCGGAGGGTTTGGCCACCACCTCCCAGCCGAGGGCCGGCGTGACCCAGCAAACCCTTCGGCGCTTGGCGCCCCGCCCAAGATCCCGCACGTCGCTCACAGGGACGTGGCCCCGGAGGCTTCGGGGCCCGGGGCCCGCGGTCCCTGGGGCATCGCCCCTGCCCGCCCACGCGGCGCTAGGCGCAGCCCGGCCGCAGCCCGGGCCGGCCCTGCTGCCCGACAGCAGCTGGCCCGAAGCCACTGGGAGCCACCATTGCGTCGCCACGGCCCCTCAGCCCCGGCAAGGCCACCCTTGCCCGCACACCACCCGCCGAGCTCAGGAGCCCGCCCCTGGTGGCCGGCAGGCCCGGGGAAGCGGCCCCGGCCCTCGATCCCGCTCCCGCACCCGGCCGCGGCGACACGGCGGAGGCGGGGCTTCTGCCGGAGGGAGCTGTGGCGGGACACACCGGCGCACAGGTGGCGGCAGCGGGGCTGGGCGCCAGTGGGGGCGGCCAGGTGCAGGTCGAGGGGCTCGCTGGCCGAAAGGACGGCAACCGGGCCCGCGGCGGATTCTGGGTCCGGGCCAGCCACCCCGGGAGCGTCCGGGGTGCGGCTGCCTTCCGGGGCCGCCTTCTGGCCGCCCGGCCGGCCGGGCCGGCGGGGAGCGGCCCCTCCGGCGCACGCGCGCCGTGGTGGGAGGGGCCTGAGGAGGTGGGGCCTGCAGCGGGGCCCGGCGGGGGCGGAGCCGGCGGCCACCGCCCGCGGGCGAGTAAAGGAGAAGGCGGAGCGGGAGGCAAAAAGCCTACAGCACCCGGTATTCCCAGGCGGTCTCCCATCCAAGTACTAACCAGGCCCGACCCTGCTTAGCTTCCGAGATCAGACGAGATCGGGCGCGTTCAGGGTGGTATGGCCGTAGACGGGGGCGGGGACCGCGGGCTGCCTCTTGAGGCCCAGTTGCGCTGGCGCTGGCGCCTTAGGGCCAGCCAGCCCGGCGGTCAGCCCGCCCAGGCAGGGGGAACGGACGTCTCGGGTATCGGGCGGTGGCGGAGGGTTTGGCCACCACCTCCCAGCCGAGGGCCGGCGTGACCCAGCAAACCCTTCGGCGCTTGGCGCCCCGCCCAAGATCCCGCACGTCGCTCACAGGGACGTGGCCCCGGGGGCTTCGGGGCCCGGGGCCCGCGGTCCCTGGGGCATCGCCCCTGCCCGCCCACGCGGCGCTAGGCGCAGCCCGGCCGCAGCCCGGGCCGGCCCTGCTGCCCGACAGCAGCTGGCCCGAAGCCACTGGGAGCCACCATTGCGTCGCCACGGCCCCTCAGCCCCGGCAAGGCCACCCTTGCCCGCACACCACCCGCCGAGCTCAGGAGCCCGCCCCTGGTGGCCGGCAGGCCCGGGGAAGCGGCCCCGGCCCTCGATCCCGCTCCCGCACCCGGCCGCGGCGACACGGCGGAGGCGGGGCTTCTGCCGGAGGGAGCTGTGGCGGGACACACCGGCGCACAGGTGGCGGCAGCGGGGCTGGGCGCCAGTGGGGGCGGCCAGGTGCAGGTCGAGGGGCTCGCTGGCCGAAAGGACGGCAACCGGGCCCGCGGCGGATTCTGGGTCCGGGCCAGCCACCCCGGGAGCGTCCGGGGTGCGGCTGCCTTCCGGGGCCGCCTTCTGGCCGCCCGGCCGGCCGGGCCGGCGGGGAGCGGCCCCTCCGGCGCACGCGCGCCGTGGTGGGAGGGGCCTGAGGAGGTGGGGCCTGCAGCGGGGCCCGGCGGGGGCGGAGCCGGCGGCCACCGCCCGCGGGCGAGTAAAGGAGAAGGCGGAGCGGGAGGCAAAAAGCCTACAGCACCCGGTATTCCCAGGCGGTCTCCCATCCAAGTACTAACCAGGCCCGACCCTGCTTAGCTTCCGAGATCAGACGAGATCGGGCGCGTTCAGGGTGGTATGGCCGTAGACGGGGGCGGGGACCGCGGGCTGCCTCTTGAGGCCCAGTTGCGCTGGCGCTGGCGCCTTAGGGCCAGCCAGCCCGGCGGTCAGCCCGCCCCGGCGGGACCCCGCCGCCCGCCCAGGCAGGGGGAACGGACGTCTCGGGTATCGGGCGGTGGCGGAGGGTTTGGCCACCACCTCCCAGCCGAGGGCCGGCGTGACCCAGCAAACCCTTCGGCGCTTGGCGCCCCGCCCAAGATCCCGCACGTCGCTCACAGGGACGTGGCCCCGGAGGCTTCGGGGCCCGGGGCCCGCGGTCCCTGGGGCATCGCCCCTGCCCGCCCACGCGGCGCTAGGCGCAGCCCGGCCGCAGCCCGGGCCGGCCCTGCTGCCCGACAGCAGCTGGCCCGAAGCCACTGGGAGCCACCATTGCGTCGCCACGGCCCCTCAGCCCCGGCAAGGCCACCCTTGCCCGCACACCACCCGCCGAGCTCAGGAGCCCGCCCCTGGTGGCCGGCAGGCCCGGGGAAGCGGCCCCGGCCCTCGATCCCGCTCCCGCACCCGGCCGCGGCGACACGGCGGAGGCGGGGCTTCTGCCGGAGGGAGCTGTGGCGGGACACACCGGCGCACAGGTGGCGGCAGCGGGGCTGGGCGCCAGTGGGGGCGGCCAGGTGCAGGTCGAGGGGCTCGCTGGCCGAAAGGACGGCAACCGGGCCCGCGGCGGATTCTGGGTCCGGGCCAGCCACCCCGGGAGCGTCCGGGGTGCGGCTGCCTTCCGGGGCCGCCTTCTGGCCGCCCGGCCGGCCGGGCCGGCGGGGAGCGGCCCCTCCGGCGCACGCGCGCCGTGGTGGGAGGGGCCTGAGGAGGTGGGGCCTGCAGCGGGGCCCGGCGGGGGCGGAGCCGGCGGCCACCGCCCGCGGGCGAGTAAAGGAGAAGGCAGAGCGGGAGGCAAAAAGCCTACAGCACCCGGTATTCCCAGGCGGTCTCCCATCCAAGTACTAACCAGGCCCGACCCTGCTTAGCTTCCGAGATCAGACGAGATCGGGCGCGTTCAGGGTGGTATGGCCGTAGACGGGGGCGGGGACCGCGGGCTGCCTCTTGAGGCCCAGTTGCGCTGGCGCTGGCGCCTTAGGGCCAGCCAGCCCGGCGGTCAGCCCGCCCAGGCAGGGGGAACGGACGTCTCGGGTATCGGGCGGTGGCGGAGGGTTTGGCCACCACCTCCCAGCCGAGGGCCGGCGTGACCCAGCAAACCCTTCGGCGCTTGGCGCCCCGCCCAAGATCCCGCACGTCGCTCACAGGGACGTGGCCCCGGAGGCTTCGGGGCCCGGGGCCCGCGGTCCCTGGGGCATCGCCCCTGCCCGCCCACGCGGCGCTAGGCGCAGCCCGGCCGCAGCCCGGGCCGGCCCTGCTGCCCGACTGCAGCTGGCCTGAAGCCACTGGGAGCCACCATTGCGTCGCCACGGCCCCTCAGCCCCGGCAAGGCCACCCTTGCCCGCACACCACCCGCCGAGCTCAGGAGCCCGCCCCTGGTGGCCGGCAGGCCCGGGGAAGCGGCCCCGGCCCTCGATCCCGCTCCCGCACCCGGCCGCGGCGACACGGCGGAGGCGGGGCTTCTGCCGGAGGGAGCTGTGGCGGGACACACCGGCGCACAGGTGGCGGCAGCGGGGCTGGGCGCCAGTGGGGGCGGCCAGGTGCAGGTCGAGGGGCTCGCTGGCCGAAAGGACGGCAACCGGGCCCGCGGCGGATTCTGGGTCCGGGCCAGCCACCCCGGGAGCGTCCGGGGTGCGGCTGCCTTCCGGGGCCGCCTTCTGGCCGCCCGGCCGGCCGGGCCAGCGGGGAGCGGCCCCTCCGGCGCACGCGCGCCGTGGTGGGAGGGGCCTGAGGAGGTGGGGCCTGCAGCGGGGCCCGGCGGGGGCGGAGCCGGCGGCCACCGCCCGCGGGCGAGTAAAGGAGAAGGCGGAGCGGGAGGCAAAAAGCCTACAGCACCCGGTATTCCCAGGCGGTCTCCCATCCAAGTACTAACCAGGCCCGACCCTGCTTAGCTTCCGAGATCAGACGAGATCGGGCGCGTTCAGGGTGGTATGGTCGTAGACGGGGGCGGGGACCGCGGGCTGCCTCTTGAGGCCCAGTTGCGCTGGCGCTGGCGCCTTAGGGCCAGCCAGCCCGGCGGTCAGCCCGCCCCGGCGGGACCCCGCCGCCCGCCCAGGCAGGGGGAACGGACGTCTCGGGTATCGGGCGGTGGCGGAGGGTTTGGCCACCACCTCCCAGCCGAGGGCCGGCGTGACCCAGCAAACCCTTCGGCGCTTGGCGCCCCGCCCAAGATCCCGCACGTCGCTCACAGGGACGTGGCCCCGGGGGCTTCGGGGCCCGGGGCCCGCGGTCCCTGGGGCATCGCCCCTGCCCGCCCACGCGGCGCTAGGCGCAGCCCGGCCGCAGCCCGGCCCGGCCCTGCTGCCCGACAGCAGCTGGCCCGAAGCCACTGGGAGCCACCATTGCGTCGCCACGGCCCCTCAGCCCCGGCAAGGCCACCCTTGCCCGCACACCACCCGCCGAGCTCAGGAGCCCGCCCCTGGTGGCCGGCAGGCCCGGGGAAGCGGCCCCGGCCCTCGATCCCGCTCCCGCACCCGGCCGCGGCGACACGGCGGAGGCGGGGCTTCTGCCGGAGGGAGCTGTGGCGGGACACACCGGCGCACAGGTGGCGGCAGCGGGGCTGGGCGCCAGTGGGGGCGGCCAGGTGCAGGTCGAGGGGCTCGCTGGCCGAAAGGACGGCAACCGGGCCCGCGGCGGATTCTGGGTCCGGGCCAGCCACCCCGGGAGCGTCCGGGGTGCGGCTGCCTTCCGGGGCCGCCTTCTGGCCGCCCGGCCGGCCGGGCCGGCGGGGAGCGGCCCCTCCGGCGCACGCGCGCCGTGGTGGGAGGGGCCTGAGGAGGTGGGGCCTGCAGCGGGGCCCGGCGGGGGCGGAGCCGGCGGCCACCGCCCGCGGGCGAGTAAAGGAGAAGGCGGAGCGGGAGGCAAAAAGCCTACAGCACCCGGTATTCCCAGGCGGTCTCCCATCCAAGTACTAACCAGGCCCGACCCTGCTTAGCTTCCGAGATCAGACGAGATCGGGCGCGTTCAGGGTGGTATGGCCGTAGACGGGGGCGGGGACCGCGGGCTGCCTCTTGAGGCCCAGTTGCGCTGGCGCTGGCGCCTTAGGGCCAGCCAGCCCGGCGGTCAGCCCGCCCAGGCAGGGGGAACGGACGTCTCGGGTATCGGGCGGTGGCGGAGGGTTTGGCCACCACCTCCCAGCCGAGGGCCGGCGTGACCCAGCAAACCCTTCGGCGCTTGGCGCCCCGCCCAAGATCCCGCACGTCGCTCACAGGGACGTGGCCCCGGGGGCTTCGGGGCCCGGGGCCCGCGGTCCCTGGGGCATCGCCCCTGCCCGCCCACGCGGCGCTAGGCGCAGCCCGGCCGCAGCCCGGGCCGGCCCTGCTGCCCGACAGCAGCTGGCCCGAAGCCACTGGGAGCCACCATTGCGTCGCCACGGCCCCTCAGCCCCGGCAAGGCCACCCTTGCCCGCACACCACCCGCCGAGCTCAGGAGCCCGCCCCTGGTGGCCGGCAGGCCCGGGGAAGCGGCCCCGGCCCTCGATCCCGCTCCCGCACCCGGCCGCGGCGACACGGCGGAGGCGGGGCTTCTGCCGGAGGGAGCTGTGGCGGGACACACCGGCGCACAGGTGGCGGCAGCGGGGCTGGGCGCCAGTGGGGGCGGCCAGGTGCAGGTCGAGGGGCTCGCTGGCCGAAAGGACGGCAACCGGGCCCGCGGCGGATTCTGGGTCCGGGCCAGCCACCCCGGGAGCGTCCGGGGTGCGGCTGCCTTCCGGGGCCGCCTTCTGGCCGCCCGGCCGGCCGGGCCGGTGGGGAGCGGCCCCTCCGGCGCACGCGCGCCGTGGTGGGAGGGGCCTGAGGAGGTGGGGCCTGCAGCGGGGCCCGGCGGGGGCGGAGCCGGCGGCCACCGCCCGCGGGCGAGTAAAGGAGAAGGCGGAGCGGGAGGCAAAAAGCCTACAGCACCCGGTATTCCCAGGCGGTCTCCCATCCAAGTACTAACCAGGCCCGACCCTGCTTAGCTTCCGAGATCAGACGAGATCGGGCGCGTTCAGGGTGGTATGGCCGTAGACGGGGGCGGGGACCGCGGGCTGCCTCTTGAGGCCCAGTTGCGCTGGCGCTGGCGCCTTAGGGCCAGCCAGCCCGGCGGTCAGCCCGCCCAGGCAGGGGGAACGGACGTCTCGGGTATCGGGCGGTGGCGGAGGGTTTGGCCACCACCTCCCAGCCGAGGGCCGGCGTGACCCAGCAAACCCTTCGGCGCTTGGCGCCCCGCCCAAGATCCCGCACGTCGCTCACAGGGACGTGGCCCCGGAGGCTTCGGGGCCCGGGGCCCGCGGTCCCTGGGGCATCGCCCCTGCCCGCCCACGCGGCGCTAGGCGCAGCCCGGCCGCAGCCCGGGCCGGCCCTGCTGCCCGACAGCAGCTGGCCCGAAGCCACTGGGAGCCACCATTGCGTCGCCACGGCCCCTCAGCCCCGGCAAGGCCACCCTTGCCCGCACACCACCCGCCGAGCTCAGGAGCCCGCCCCTGGTGGCCGGCAGGCCCGGGGAAGCGGCCCCGGCCCTCGATCCCGCTCCCGCACCCGGCCGCGGCGACACGGCGGAGGCGGGGCTTCTGCCGGAGGGAGCTGTGGCGGGACACACCGGCGCACAGGTGGCGGCAGCGGGGCTGGGCGCCAGTGGGGGCGGCCAGGTGCAGGTCGAGGGGCTCGCTGGCCGAAAGGACGGCAACCGGGCCCGCGGCGGATTCTGGGTCCGGGCCAGCCACCCCGGGAGCGTCCGGGGTGCGGCTGCCTTCCGGGGCCGCCTTCTGGCCGCCCGGCCGGCCGGGCCGGCGGGGAGCGGCCCCTCCGGCGCACGCGCGCCGTGGTGGGAGGGGCCTGAGGAGGTGGGGCCTGCAGCGGGGCCCGGCGGGGGCGGAGCCGGCGGCCACCGCCCGCGGGCGAGTAAAGGAGAAGGCGGAGCGGGAGGCAAAAAGCCTACAGCACCCGGTATTCCCAGGCGGTCTCCCATCCAAGTACTAACCAGGCCCGACCCTGCTTAGCTTCCGAGATCAGACGAGATCGGGCGCGTTCAGGGTGGTATGGCCGTAGACGGGGGCGGGGACCGCGGGCTGCCTCTTGAGGCCCAGTTGCGCTGGCGCTGGCGCCTTAGGGCCAGCCAGCCCGGCGGTCAGCCCGCCCAGGCAGGGGGAACGGACGTCTCGGGTATCGGGCGGTGGCGGAGGGTTTGGCCACCACCTCCCAGCCGAGGGCCGGCGTGACCCAGCAAACCCTTCGGCGCTTGGCGCCCCGCCCAAGATCCCGCACGTCGCTCACAGGGACGTGGCCCCGGGGGCTTCGGGGCCCGGGGCCCGCGGTCCCTGGGGCATCGCCCCTGCCCGCCCACGCGGCGCTAGGCGCAGCCCGGCCGCAGCCCGGGCCGGCCCTGCTGCCCGACAGCAGCTGGCCCGAAGCCACTGGGAGCCACCATTGCGTCGCCACGGCCCCTCAGCCCCGGCAAGGCCACCCTTGCCCGCACACCACCCGCCGAGCTCAGGAGCCCGCCCCTGGTGGCCGGCAGGCCCGGGGAAGCGGCCCCGGCCCTCGATCCCGCTCCCGCACCCGGCCGCGGCGACACGGCGGAGGCGGGGCTTCTGCCGGAGGGAGCTGTGGCGGGACACACCGGCGCACAGGTGGCGGCAGCGGGGCTGGGCGCCAGTGGGGGCGGCCAGGTGCAGGTCGAGGGGCTCGCTGGCCGAAAGGACGGCAACCGGGCCCGCGGCGGATTCTGGGTCCGGGCCAGCCACCCCGGGAGCGTCCGGGGTGCGGCTGCCTTCCGGGGCCGCCTTCTGGCCGCCCGGCCGGCCGGGCCGGTGGGGAGCGGCCCCTCCGGCGCACGCGCGCCGTGGTGGGAGGGGCCTGAGGAGGTGGGGCCTGCAGCGGGGCCCGGCGGGGGCGGAGCCGGCGGCCACCGCCCGCGGGCGAGTAAAGGAGAAGGCGGAGCGGGAGGCAAAAAGCCTACAGCACCCGGTATTCCCAGGCGGTCTCCCATCCAAGTACTAACCAGGCCCGACCCTGCTTAGCTTCCGAGATCAGACGAGATCGGGCGCGTTCAGGGTGGTATGGCCGTAGACGGGGGCGGGGACCGCGGGCTGCCTCTTGAGGCCCAGTTGCGCTGGCGCTGGCGCCTTAGGGCCAGCCAGCCCGGCGGTCAGCCCGCCCAGGCAGGGGGAACGGACGTCTCGGGTATCGGGCGGTGGCGGAGGGTTTGGCCACCACCTCCCAGCCGAGGGCCGGCGTGACCCAGCAAACCCTTCGGCGCTTGGCGCCCCGCCCAAGATCCCGCACGTCGCTCACAGGGACGTGGCCCCGGAGGCTTCGGGGCCCGGGGCCCGCGGTCCCTGGGGCATCGCCCCTGCCCGCCCACGCGGCGCTAGGCGCAGCCCGGCCGCAGCCCGGGCCGGCCCTGCTGCCCGACAGCAGCTGGCCCGAAGCCACTGGGAGCCACCATTGCGTCGCCACGGCCCCTCAGCCCCGGCAAGGCCACCCTTGCCCGCACACCACCCGCCGAGCTCAGGAGCCCGCCCCTGGTGGCCGGCAGGCCCGGGGAAGCGGCCCCGGCCCTCGATCCCGCTCCCGCACCCGGCCGCGGCGACACGGCGGAGGCGGGGCTTCTGCCGGAGGGAGCTGTGGCGGGACACACCGGCGCACAGGTGGCGGCAGCGGGGCTGGGCGCCAGTGGGGGCGGCCAGGTGCAGGTCGAGGGGCTCGCTGGCCGAAAGGATGGCAACCGGGCCCGCGGCGGATTCTGGGTCCGGGCCAGCCACCCCGGGAGCGTCCGGGGTGCGGCTGCCTTCCGGGGCCGCCTTCTGGCCGCCCGGCCGGCCGGGCCGGCGGGGAGCGGCCCCTCCGGCGCACGCGCGCCGTGGTGGGAGGGGCCTGAGGAGGTGGGGCCTGCAGCGGGGCCCGGCGGGGGCGGAGCCGGCGGCCACCGCCCGCGGGCGAGTAAAGGAGAAGGCGGAGCGGGAGGCAAAAAGCCTACAGCACCCGGTATTCCCAGGCGGTCTCCCATCCAAGTACTAACCAGGCCCGACCCTGCTTAGCTTCCGAGATCAGACGAGATCGGGCGCGTTCAGGGTGGTATGGCCGTAGACGGGGGCGGGGACCGCGGGCTGCCTCTTGAGGCCCAGTTGCGCTGGCGCTGGCGCCTTAGGGCCAGCCAGCCCGGCGGTCAGCCCGCCCAGGCAGGGGGAACGGACGTCTCAGGTATCGGGCGGTGGCGGAGGGTTTGGCCACCACCTCCCAGCCGAGGGCCGGCGTGACCCAGCAAACCCTTCGGCGCTTGGCGCCCCGCCCAAGATCCCGCACGTCGCTCACAGGGACGTGGCCCCGGGGGCTTCGGGGCCCGGGGCCCGCGGTCCCTGGGGCATCGCCCCTGCCCGCCCACGCGGCGCTAGGCGCAGCCCGGCCGCAGCCCGGGCCGGCCCTGCTGCCCGACAGCAGCTGGCCCGAAGCCACTGGGAGCCACCATTGCGTCGCCACGGCCCCTCAGCCCCGGCAAGGCCACCCTTGCCCGCACACCACCCGCCGAGCTCAGGAGCCCGCCCCTGGTGGCCGGCAGGCCCGGGGAAGCGGCCCCGGCCCTCGATCCCGCTCCCGCACCCGGCCGCGGCGACACGGCGGAGGCGGGGCTTCTGCCGGAGGGAGCTGTGGCGGGACACACCGGCGCACAGGTGGCGGCAGCGGGGCTGGGCGCCAGTGGGGGCGGCCAGGTGCAGGTCGAGGGGCTCGCTGGCCGAAAGGACGGCAACCGGGCCCGCGGCGGATTCTGGGTCCGGGCCAGCCACCCCGGGAGCGTCCGGGGTGCGGCTGCCTTCCGGGGCCGCCTTCTGGCCGCCCGGCCGGCCGGGCCGGCGGGGAGCGGCCCCTCCGGCGCACGCGCGCCGTGGTGGGAGGGGCCTGAGGAGGTGGGGCCTGCAGCGGGGCCCGGCGGGGGCGGAGCCGGCGGCCACCGCCCGCGGGCGAGTAAAGGAGAAGGCGGAGCGGGAGGCAAAAAGCCTACAGCACCCGGTATTCCCAGGCGGTCTCCCATCCAAGTACTAACCAGGCCCGACCCTGCTTAGCTTCCGAGATCAGACGAGATCGGGCGCGTTCAGGGTGGTATGGCCGTAGACGGGGGCGGGGACCGCGGGCTGCCTCTTGAGGCCCAGTTGCGCTGGCGCTGGCGCCTTAGGGCCAGCCAGCCCGGCGGTCAGCCCGCCCCGGCGGGACCCCGCCGCCCGCCCAGGCAGGGGGAACGGACGTCTCGGGTATCGGGCGGTGGCGGAGGGTTTGGCCACCACCTCCCAGCCGAGGGCCGGCGTGACCCAGCAAACCCTTCGGCGCTTGGCGCCCCGCCCAAGATCCCGCACGTCGCTCACAGGGACGTGGCCCCGGGGGCTTCGGGGCCCGGGGCCCGCGGTCCCTGGGGCATCGCCCCTGCCCGCCCACGCGGCGCTAGGCGCAGCCCGGCCGCAGCCCGGGCCGGCCCTGCTGCCCGACAGCAGCTGGCCCGAAGCCACTGGGAGCCACCATTGCGTCGCCACGGCCCCTCAGCCCCGGCAAGGCCACCCTTGCCCGCACACCACCCGCCGAGCTCAGGAGCCCGCCCCTGGTGGCCGGCAGGCCCGGGGAAGCGGCCCCGGCCCTCGATCCCGCTCCCGCACCCGGCCGCGGCGACACGGCGGAGGCGGGGCTTCTGCCGGAGGGAGCTGTGGCGGGACACACCGGCGCACAGGTGGCGGCAGCGGGGCTGGGCGCCAGTGGGGGCGGCCAGGTGCAGGTCGAGGGGCTCGCTGGCCGAAAGGACGGCAACCGGGCCCGCGGCGGATTCTGGGTCCGGGCCAGCCACCCCGGGAGCGTCCGGGGTGCGGCTGCCTTCCGGGGCCGCCTTCTGGCCGCCCGGCCGGCCGGGCCGGCGGGGAGCGGCCCCTCCGGCGCACGCGCGCCGTGGTGGGAGGGGCCTGAGGAGGTGGGGCCTGCAGCGGGGCCCGGCGGGGGCGGAGCCGGCGGCCACCGCCCGCGGGCGAGTAAAGGAGAAGGCGGAGCGGGAGGCAAAAAGCCTACAGCACCCGGTATTCCCAGGCGGTCTCCCATCCAAGTACTAACCAGGCCCGACCCTGCTTAGCTTCCGAGATCAGACGAGATCGGGCGCGTTCAGGGTGGTATGGCCGTAGACGGGGACGGGGACCGCGGGCTGCCTCTTGAGGCCCAGTTGCGCTGGCGCTGGCGCCTTAGGGCCAGCCAGCCCGGCGGTCAGCCCGCCCAGGCAGGGGGAACGGACGTCTCGGGTATCGGGCGGTGGCGGAGGGTTTGGCCACCACCTCCCAGCCGAGGGCCGGCGTGACCCAGCAAACCCTTCGGCGCTTGGCGCCCCGCCCAAGATCCCGCACGTCGCTCACAGGGACGTGGCCCCGGAGGCTTCGGGGCCCGGGGCCCGCGGTCCCTGGGGCATCGCCCCTGCCCGCCCACGCGGCGCTAGGCGCAGCCCGGCCGCAGCCCGGGCCGGCCCTGCTGCCCGACAGCAGCTGGCCCGAAGCCACTGGGAGCCACCATTGCGTCGCCACGGCCCCTCAGCCCCGGCAAGGCCACCCTTGCCCGCACACCACCCGCCGAGCTCAGGAGCCCGCCCCTGGTGGCCGGCAGGCCCGGGGAAGCGGCCCCGGCCCTCGATCCCGCTCCCGCACCCGGCCGCGGCGACACGGCGGAGGCGGGGCTTCTGCCGGAGGGAGCTGTGGCGGGACACACCGGCGCACAGGTGGCGGCAGCGGGGCTGGGCGCCAGTGGGGGCGGCCAGGTGCAGGTCGAGGGGCTCGCTGGCCGAAAGGACGGCAACCGGGCCCGCGGCGGATTCTGGGTCCGGGCCAGCCACCCCGGGAGCGTCCGGGGTGCGGCTGCCTTCCGGGGCCGCCTTCTGGCCGCCCGGCCGGCCGGGCCGGCGGGGAGCGGCCCCTCCGGCGCACGCGCGCCTTGGTGGGAGGGGCCTGAGGAGGTGGGGCCTGCAGCGGGGCCCGGCGGGGGCGGAGCCGGCGGCCACCGCCCGCGGGCGAGTAAAGGAGAAGGCGGAGCGGGAGGCAAAAAGCCTACAGCACCCGGTATTCCCAGGCGGTCTCCCATCCAAGTACTAACCAGGCCCGACCCTGCTTAGCTTCCGAGATCAGACGAGATCGGGCGCGTTCAGGGTGGTATGGCCGTAGACGGGGGCGGGGACCGCGGGCTGCCTCTTGAGGCCCAGTTGCGCTGGCGCTGGCGCCTTAGGGCCAGCCAGCCCGGCGGTCAGCCCGCCCAGGCAGGGGGAACGGACGTCTCGGGTATCGGGCGGTGGCGGAGGGTTTGGCCACCACCTCCCAGCCGAGGGCCGGCGTGACCCAGCAAACCCTTCGGCGCTTGGCGCCCCGCCCAAGATCCCGCACGTCGCTCACAGGGACGTGGCCCCGGAGGCTTCGGGGCCCGGGGCCCGCGGTCCCTGGGGCATCGCCCCTGCCCGCCCACGCGGCGCTAGGCGCAGCCCGGCCGCAGCCCGGGCCGGCCCTGCTGCCCGACTGCAGCTGGCCCGAAGCCACTGGGAGCCACCATTGCGTCGCCACGGCCCCTCAGCCCCGGCAAGGCCACCCTTGCCCGCACACCACCCGCCGAGCTCAGGAGCCCGCCCCTGGTGGCCGGCAGGCCCGGGGAAGCGGCCCCGGCCCTCGATCCCGCTCCCGCACCCGGCCGCGGCGACACGGCGGAGGTGGGGCTTCTGCCGGAGGGAGCTGTGGCGGGACACACCGGCGCACAGGTGGCGGCAGCGGGGCTGGGCGCCAGTGGGGGCGGCCAGGTGCAGGTCGAGGGGCTCGCTGGCCGAAAGGACGGCAACCGGGCCCGCGGCGGATTCTGGGTCCGGGCCAGCCACCCCGGGAGCGTCCGGGGTGCGGCTGCCTTCCGGGGCCGCCTTCTGGCCGCCCGGCCGGCCGGGCCGGCGGGGAGCGGCCCCTCTGGCGCACGCGCGCCGTGGTGGGAGGGGCCTGAGGAGGTGGGGCCTGCAGCGGGGCCCGGCGGGGGCGGAGCCGGCGGCCACCGCCCGCGGGCGAGTAAAGGAGAAGGCGGAGCGGGAGGCAAAAAGCCTACAGCACCCGGTATTCCCAGGCGGTCTCCCATCCAAGTACTAACCAGGCCCGACCCTGCTTAGCTTCCGAGATCAGACGAGATCGGGCGCGTTCAGGGTGGTATGGCCGTAGACGGGGGCGGGGACCGCGGGCTGCCTCTTGAGGCCCAGTTGCGCTGGCGCTGGCGCCTTAGGGCCAGCCAGCCCGGCGGTCAGCCCGCCCAGGCAGGGGGAACGGACGTCTCGGGTATCGGGCGGTGGCGGAGGGTTTGGCCACCACCTCCCAGCCGAGGGCCGGCGTGACCCAGCAAACCCTTCGGCGCTTGGCGCCCCGCCCAAGATCCCGCACGTCGCTCACAGGGACGTGGCCCCGGGGGCTTCGGGGCCCGGGGCCCGCGGTCCCTGGGGCATCGCCCCTGCCCGCCCACGCGGCGCTAGGCGCAGCCCGGCCGCAGCCCGGGCCGGCCCTGCTGCCCGACAGCAGCTGGCCCGAAGCCACTGGGAGCCACCATTGCGTCGCCACGGCCCCTCAGCCCCGGCAAGGCCACCCTTGCCCGCACACCACCCGCCGAGCTCAGGAGCCCGCCCCTGGTGGCCGGCAGGCCCGGGGAAGCGGCCCCGGCCCTCGATCCCGCTCCCGCACCCGGCCGCGGCGACACGGCGGAGGCGGGGCTTCTGCCGGAGGGAGCTGTGGCGGGACACACCGGCGCACAGGTGGCGGCAGCGGGGCTGGGCGCCAGTGGGGGCGGCCAGGTGCAGGTCGAGGGGCTCGCTGGCCGAAAGGACGGCAACCGGGCCCGCGGCGGATTCTGGGTCCGGGCCAGCCACCCCGGGAGCGTCCGGGGTGCGGCTGCCTTCCGGGGCCGCCTTCTGGCCGCCCGGCCGGCCGGGCCGGCGGGGAGCGGCCCCTCCGGCGCACGCGCGCCGTGGTGGGAGGGGCCTGAGGAGGTGGGGCCTGCAGCGGGGCCCGGCGGGGGCGGAGCCGGCGGCCACCGCCCGCGGGCGAGTAAAGGAGAAGGCGGAGCGGGAGGCAAAAAGCCTACAGCACCCGGTATTCCCAGGCGGTCTCCCATCCAAGTACTAACCAGGCCCGACCCTGCTTAGCTTCCGAGATCAGACGAGATCGGGCGCGTTCAGGGTGGTATGGCCGTAGACGGGGGCGGGGACCGCGGGCTGCCTCTTGAGGCCCAGTTGCGCTGGCGCTGGCGCCTTAGGGCCAGCCAGCCCGGCGGTCAGCCCGCCCCGGCGGGACCCCGCCGCCCGCCCAGGCAGGGGGAACGGACGTCTCGGGTATCGGGCGGTGGCGGAGGGTTTGGCCACCACCTCCCAGCCGAGGGCCGGCGTGACCCAGCAAACCCTTCGGCGCTTGGCGCCCCGCCCAAGATCCCGCACGTCGCTCACAGGGACGTGGCCCCGGGGGCTTCGGGGCCCGGGGCCCGCGGTCCCTGGGGCATCGCCCCTGCCCGCCCACGCGGCGCTAGGCGCAGCCCGGCCGCAGCCCGGGCCGGCCCTGCTGCCCGACAGCAGCTGGCCCGAAGCCACTGGGAGCCACCATTGCGTCGCCACGGCCCCTCAGCCCCGGCAAGGCCACCCTTGCCCGCACACCACCCGCCGAGCTCAGGAGCCCGCCCCTGGTGGCCGGCAGGCCCGGGGAAGTGGCCCCGGCCCTCGATCCCGCTCCCGCACCCGGCCGCGGCGACACGGCGGAGGCGGGGCTTCTGCCGGAGGGAGCTGTGGCGGGACACACCGGCGCACAGGTGGCGGCAGCGGGGCTGGGCGCCAGTGGGGGCGGCCAGGTGCAGGTCGAGGGGCTCGCTGGCCGAAAGGACGGCAACCGGGCCCGCGGCGGATTCTGGGTCCGGGCCAGCCACCCCGGGAGCGTCCGGGGTGCGGCTGCCTTCCGGGGCCGCCTTCTGGCCGCCCGGCCGGCCGGGCCGGCGGGGAGCGGCCCCTCCGGCGCACGCGCGCCGTGGTGGGAGGGGCCTGAGGAGGTGGGGCCTGCAGCGGGGCCCGGCGGGGGCGGAGCCGGCGGCCACCGCCCGCGGGCGAGTAAAGGAGAAGGCGGAGCGGGAGGCAAAAAGCCTACAGCACCCGGTATTCCCAGGCGGTCTCCCATCCAAGTACTAACCAGGCCCGACCCTGCTTAGCTTCCGAGATCAGACGAGATCGGGCGCGTTCAGGGTGGTATGGCCGTAGACGGGGGCGGGGACCGCGGGCTGCCTCTTGAGGCCCAGTTGCGCTGGCGCTGGCGCCTTAGGGCCAGCCAGCCCGGCGGTCAGCCCGCCCAGGCAGGGGGAACGGACGTCTCGGGTATCGGGCGGTGGCGGAGGGTTTGGCCACCACCTCCCAGCCGAGGGCCGGCGTGACCCAGCAAACCCTTCGGCGCTTGGCGCCCCGCCCAAGATCCCGCACGTCGCTCACAGGGACGTGGCCCCGGAGGCTTCGGGGCCCGGGGCCCGCGGTCCCTGGGGCATCGCCCCTGCCCGCCCACGCGGCGCTAGGCGCAGCCCGGCCGCAGCCCGGGCCGGCCCTGCTGCCCGACTGCAGCTGGCCCGAAGCCACTGGGAGCCACCATTGCGTCGCCACGGCCCCTCAGCCCCGGCAAGGCCACCCTTGCCCGCACACCACCCGCCGAGCTCAGGAGCCCGCCCCTGGTGGCCGGCAGGCCCGGGGAAGCGGCCCCGGCCCTCGATCCCGCTCCCGCACCCGGCCGCGGCGACACGGCGGAGGCGGGGCTTCTGCCGGAGGGAGCTGTGGCGGGACACACCGGCGCACAGGTGGCGGCAGCGGGGCTGGGCGCCAGTGGGGGCGGCCAGGTGCAGGTCGAGGGGCTCGCTGGCCGAAAGGACGGCAACCGGGCCCGCGGCGGATTCTGGGTCCGGGCCAGCCACCCCGGGAGCGTCCGGGGTGCGGCTGCCTTCCGGGGCCGCCTTCTGGCCGCCCGGCCGGCCGGGCCGGCGGGGAGCGGCCCCTCTGGCGCACGCGCGCCGTGGTGGGAGGGGCCTGAGGAGGTGGGGCCTGCAGCGGGGCCCGGCGGGGGCGGAGCCGGCGGCCACCGCCCGCGGGCGAGTAAAGGAGAAGGCGGAGCGGGAGGCAAAAAGCCTACAGCACCCGGTATTCCCAGGCGGTCTCCCATCCAAGTACTAACCAGGCCCGACCCTGCTTAGCTTCCGAGATCAGACGAGATCGGGCGCGTTCAGGGTGGTATGGCCGTAGACGGGGGCGGGGACCGCGGGCTGCCTCTTGAGGCCCAGTTGCGCTGGCGCTGGCGCCTTAGGGCCAGCCAGCCCGGCGGTCAGCCCGCCCAGGCAGGGGGAACGGACGTCTCGGGTATCGGGCGGTGGCGGAGGGTTTGGCCACCACCTCCCAGCCGAGGGCCGGCGTGACCCAGCAAACCCTTCGGCGCTTGGCGCCCCGCCCAAGATCCCGCACGTCGCTCACAGGGACGTGGCCCCGGGGGCTTCGGGGCCCGGGGCCCGCGGTCCCTGGGGCATCGCCCCTGCCCGCCCACGCGGCGCTAGGCGCAGCCCGGCCGCAGCCCGGGCCGGCCCTGCTGCCCGACAGCAGCTGGCCCGAAGCCACTGGGAGCCACCATTGCGTCGCCACGGCCCCTCAGCCCCGGCAAGGCCACCCTTGCCCGCACACCACCCGCCGAGCTCAGGAGCCCGCCCCTGGTGGCCGGCAGGCCCGGGGAAGCGGCCCCGGCCCTCGATCCCGCTCCCGCACCCGGCCGCGGCGACACGGCGGAGGCGGGGCTTCTGCCGGAGGGAGCTGTGGCGGGACACACCGGCGCACAGGTGGCGGCAGCGGGGCTGGGCGCCAGTGGGGGCGGCCAGGTGCAGGTCGAGGGGCTCGCTGGCCGAAAGGACGGCAACCGGGCCCGCGGCGGATTCTGGGTCCGGGCCAGCCACCCCGGGAGCGTCCGGGGTGCGGCTGCCTTCCGGGGCCGCCTTCTGGCCGCCCGGCCGGCCGGGCCGGCGGGGAGCGGCCCCTCCGGCGCACGCGCGCCGTGATGGGAGGGGCCTGAGGAGGTGGGGCCTGCAGCGGGGCCCGGCGGGGGCGGAGCCGGCGGCCACCGCCCGCGGGCGAGTAAAGGAGAAGGCGGAGCGGGAGGCAAAAAGCCTACAGCACCCGGTATTCCCAGGCGGTCTCCCATCCAAGTACTAACCAGGCCCGACCCTGCTTAGCTTCCGAGATCAGACGAGATCGGGCGCGTTCAGGGTGGTATGGCCGTAGACGGGGGCGGGGACCGCGGGCTGCCTCTTGAGGCCCAGTTGCGCTGGCGCTGGCGCCTTAGGGCCAGCCAGCCCGGCGGTCAGCCCGCCCCGGCGGGACCCCGCCGCCCGCCCAGGCAGGGGGAACGGACGTCTCGGGTATCGGGCGGTGGCGGAGGGTTTGGCCACCACCTCCCAGCCGAGGGCCGGCGTGACCCAGCAAACCCTTCGGCGCTTGGCGCCCCGCCCAAGATCCCGCACGTCGCTCACAGGGACGTGGCCCCGGGGCCTTCGGGGCCCGGGGCCCGCGGTCCCTGGGGCATCGCCCCTGCCCGCCCACGCGGCGCTAGGCGCAGCCCGGCCGCAGCCCGGGCCGGCCCTGCTGCCCGACAGCAGCTGGCCCGAAGCCACTGGGAGCCACCATTGCGTCGCCACGGCCCCTCAGCCCCGGCAAGGCCACCCTTGCCCGCACACCACCCGCCGAGCTCAGGAGCCCGCCCCTGGTGGCCGGCAGGCCCGGGGAAGCGGCCCCGGCCCTCGATCCCGCTCCCGCACCCGGCCGCGGCGACACGGTGGAGGCGGGGCTTCTGCCGGAGGGAGCTGTGGCGGGACACACCGGCGCACAGGTGGCGGCAGCGGGGCTGGGCGCCAGTGGGGGCGGCCAGGTGCAGGTCGAGGGGCTCGCTGGCCGAAAGGACGGCAACCGGGCCCGCGGCGGATTCTGGGTCCGGGCCAGCCACCCCGGGAGCGTCCGGGGTGCGGCTGCTTTCCGGGGCCGCCTTCTGGCCGCCCGGCCGGCCGGGCCGGCGGGGAGCGGCCCCTCCGGCGCACGCGCGCCGTGGTGGGAGGGGCCTGAGGAGGTGGGGCCTGCAGCGGGGCCCGGCGGGGGCGGAGCCGGCGGCCACCGCCCGCGGGCGAGTAAAGGAGAAGGCGGAGCGGGAGGCAAAAAGCCTACAGCACCCGGTATTCCCAGGCGGTCTCCCATCCAAGTACTAACCAGGCCCGACCCTGCTTAGCTTCCGAGATCAGACGAGATCGGGCGCGTTCAGGGTGGTATGGCCGTAGACGGGGGCGGGGACCGCGGGCTGCCTCTTGAGGCCCAGTTGCGCTGGCGCTGGCGCCTTAGGGCCAGCCAGCCCGGCGGTCAGCCCGCCCAGGCAGGGGGAACGGACGTCTCGGGTATCGGGCGGTGGCGGAGGGTTTGGCCACCACCTCCCAGCCGAGGGCCGGCGTGACCCAGCAAACCCTTCGGCGCTTGGCGCCCCGCCCAAGATCCCGCACGTCGCTCACAGGGACGTGGCCCCGGGGGCTTCGGGGCCCGGGGCCCGCGGTCCCTGGGGCATCGCCCCTGCCCGCCCACGCGGCGCTAGGCGCAGCCCGGCCGCAGCCCGGGCCGGCCCTGCTGCCCGACAGCAGCTGGCCCGAAGCCACTGGGAGCCACCATTGCGTCGCCACGACCCTCAGCCCCGGCAAGGCCACCCTTGCCCGCACACCACCCGCCGAGCTCAGGAGCCCGCCCCTGGTGGCCGGCAGGCCCGGGGAAGCGGCCCCGGCCCTCGATCCCGCTCCCGCACCCGGCCGCGGCGACACGGCGGAGGCGGGGCTTCTGCCGGAGGGAGCTGTGGCGGGACACACCGGCGCACAGGTGGCGGCAGCGGGGCTGGGCGCCAGTGGGGGCGGCCAGGTGCAGGTCGAGGGGCTCGCTGGCCGAAAGGACGGCAACCGGGCCCGCGGCGGATTCTGGGTCCGGGCCAGCCACCCCGGGAGCGTCCGGGGTGCGGCTGCCTTCCGGGGCCGCCTTCTGGCCGCCCGGCCGGCCGGGCCGGCGGGGAGCGGCCCCTCCGGCGCACGCGCGCCGTGGTGGGAGGGGCCTGAGGAGGTGGGGCCTGCAGCGGGGCCCGGCGGGGGCGGAGCCGGCGGCCACCGCCCGCGGGCGAGTAAAGGAGAAGGCGGAGCGGGAGGCAAAAAGCCTACAGCACCCGGTATTCCCAGGCGGTCTCCCATCCAAGTACTAACCAGGCCCGACCCTGCTTAGCTTCCGAGATCAGACGAGATCGGGCGCGTTCAGGGTGGTATGGCCGTAGACGGGGGCGGGGACCGCGGGCTGCCTCTTGAGGCCCAGTTGCGCTGGCGCTGGCGCCTTAGGGCCAGCCAGCCCGGCGGTCAGCCCGCCCAGGCAGGGGGAACGGACGTCTCGGGTATCGGGCGGTGGCGGAGGGTTTGGCCACCACCTCCCAGCCGAGGGCCGGCGTGACCCAGCAAACCCTTCGGCGCTTGGCGCCCCGCCCAAGATCCCGCACGTCGCTCACAGGGACGTGGCCCCGGGGGCTTCGGGGCCCGGGGCCCGCGGTCCCTGGGGCATCGCCCCTGCCCGCCCACGCGGCGCTAGGCGCAGCCCGGCCGCAGCCCGGGCCGGCCCTGCTGCCCGACAGCAGCTGGCCCGAAGCCACTGGGAGCCACCATTGCGTCGCCACGGCCCCTCAGCCCCGGCAAGGCCACCCTTGCCCGCACACCACCCGCCGAGCTCAGGAGCCCGCCCCTGGTGGCCGGCAGGCCCGGGGAAGCGGCCCCGGCCCTCGATCCCGCTCCCGCACCCGGCCGCGGCGACACGGCGGAGGCGGGGCTTCTGCCGGAGGGAGCTGTGGCGGGACACACCGGCGCACAGGTGGCGGCAGCGGGGCTGGGCGCCAGTGGGGGCGGCCAGGTGCAGGTCGAGGGGCTCGCTGGCCGAAAGGACGGCAACCGGGCCCGCGGCGGATTCTGGGTCCGGGCCAGCCACCCCGGGAGCGTCCGGGGTGCGGCTGCCTTCCGGGGCCGCCTTCTGGCCGCCCGGCCGGCCGGGCCGGCGGGGAGCGGCCCCTCCGGCGCACGCGCGCCGTGGTGGGAGGGGCCTGAGGAGGTGGGGCCTGCAGCGGGGCCCGGCGGGGGCGGAGCCGGCGGCCACCGCCCGCGGGCGAGTAAAGGAGAAGGCGGAGCGGGAGGCAAAAAGCCTACAGCACCCGGTATTCCCAGGCGGTCTCCCATCCAAGTACTAACCAGGCCCGACCCTGCTTAGCTTCCGAGATCAGACGAGATCGGGCGCGTTCAGGGTGGTATGGCCGTAGACGGGGGCGGGGACCGCGGGCTGCCTCTTGAGGCCCAGTTGCGCTGGCGCTGGCGCCTTAGGGCCAGCCAGCCCGGCGGTCAGCCCGCCCCGGCGGGACCCCGCCGCCCGCCCAGGCAGGGGGAACGGACGTCTCGGGTATCGGGCGGTGGCGGAGGGTTTGGCCACCACCTCCCAGCCGAGGGCCGGCGTGACCCAGCAAACCCTTCGGCGCTTGGCGCCCCGCCCAAGATCCCGCACGTCGCTCACAGGGACGTGGCCCCGGGGGCTTCGGGGCCCGGGGCCCGCGGTCCCTGGGGCATCGCCCCTGCCCGCCCACGCGGCGCTAGGCGCAGCCCGGCCGCAGCCCGGGCCGGCCCTGCTGCCCGACAGCAGCTGGCCCGAAGCCACTGGGAGCCACCATTGCGTCGCCACGGCCCCTCAGCCCCGGCAAGGCCACCCTTGCCCGCACACCACCCGCCGAGCTCAGGAGCCCGCCCCTGGTGGCCGGCAGGCCCGGGGAAGCGGCCCCGGCCCTCGATCCCGCTCCCGCACCCGGCTGCGGCGACACGGCGGAGGCGGGGCTTCTGCCGGAGGGAGCTGTGGCGGGACACACCGGCGCACAGGTGGCGGCAGCGGGGCTGGGCGCCAGTGGGGGCGGCCAGGTGCAGGTCGAGGGGCTCGCTGGCCGAAAGGACGGCAACCGGGCCCGCGGCGGATTCTGGGTCCGGGCCAGCCACCCCGGGAGCGTCCGGGGTGCGGCTGCCTTCCGGGGCCGCCTTCTGGCCGCCCGGCCGGCCGGGCCGGCGGGGAGCGGCCCCTCCGGCGCACGCGCGCCGTGGTGGGAGGGGCCTGAGGAGGTGGGGCCTGCAGCGGGGCCCGGCGGGGGCGGAGCCGGCGGCCACCGCCCGCGGGCGAGTAAAGGAGAAGGCGGAGCGGGAGGCAAAAAGCCTACAGCACCCGGTATTCCCAGGCGGTCTCCCATCCAAGTACTAACCAGGCCCGACCCTGCTTAGCTTCCGAGATCAGACGAGATCGGGCGCGTTCAGGGTGGTATGGCCGTAGACGGGGGCGGGGACCGCGGGCTGCCTCTTGAGGCCCAGTTGCGCTGGCGCTGGCGCCTTAGGGCCAGCCAGCCCGGCGGTCAGCCCGCCCAGGCAGGGGGAACGGACGTCTCGGGTATCGGGCGGTGGCGGAGGATTTGGCCACCACCTCCCAGCCGAGGGCCGGCGTGACCCAGCAAACCCTTCGGCGCTTGGCGCCCCGCCCAAGATCCCGCACGTCGCTCACAGGGACGTGGCCCCGGGGGCTTCGGGGCCCGGGGCCCGCGGTCCCTGGGGCATCGCCCCTGCCCGCCCACGCGGCGCTAGGCGCAGCCCGGCCGCAGCCCGGGCCGGCCCTGCTGCCCGACAGCAGCTGGCCCGAAGCCACTGGGAGCCACCATTGCGTCGCCACGGCCCCTCAGCCCCGGCAAGGCCACCCTTGCCCGCACACCACCCGCCGAGCTCAGGAGCCCGCCCCTGGTGGCCGGCAGGCCCGGGGAAGCGGCCCCGGCCCTCGATCCCGCTCCCGCACCCGGCCGCGGCGACACGGCGGAGGCGGGGCTTCTGCCGGAGGGAGCTGTGGCGGGACACACCGGCGCACAGGTGGCGGCAGCGGGGCTGGGCGCCAGTGGGGGCGGCCAGGTGCAGGTCGAGGGGCTCGCTGGCCGAAAGGACGGCAACCGGGCCCGCGGCGGATTCTGGGTCCGGGCCAGCCACCCCGGGAGCGTCCGGGGTGCGGCTGCCTTCCGGGGCCGCCTTCTGGCCGCCCGGCCGGCCGGGCCGGCGGGGAGCGGCCCCTCCGGCGCACGCGCGCCGTGGTGGGAGGGGCCTGAGGAGGTGGGGCCTGCAGCGGGGCCCGGCGGGGGCGGAGCCGGCGGCCACCGCCCGCGGGCGAGTAAAGGAGAAGGCGGAGCGGGAGGCAAAAAGCCTACAGCACCCGGTATTCCCAGGCGGTCTCCCATCCAAGTACTAACCAGGCCCGACCCTGCTTAGCTTCCGAGATCAGACGAGATCGGGCGCGTTCAGGGTGGTATGGCCGTAGACGGGGGCGGGGACCGCGGGCTGCCTCTTGAGGCCCAGTTGCGCTGGCGCTGGCGCCTTAGGGCCAGCCAGCCCGGCGGTCAGCCCGCCCAGGCAGGGGGAACGGACGTCTCGGGTATCGGGCGGTGGCGGAGGGTTTGGCCACCACCTCCCAGCCGAGGGCCGGCGTGACCCAGCAAACCCTTCGGCGCTTGGCGCCCCGCCCAAGATCCCGCACGTCGCTCACAGGGACGTGGCCCCGGAGGCTTCGGGGCCCGGGGCCCGCGGTCCCTGGGGCATCGCCCCTGCCCGCCCACGCGGCGCTAGGCGCAGCCCGGCCGCAGCCCGGGCCGGCCCTGCTGCCCGACAGCAGCTGGCCCGAAGCCACTGGGAGCCACCATTGCGTCGCCACGGCCCCTCAGCCCCGGCAAGGCCACCCTTGCCCGCACACCACCCGCCGAGCTCAGGAGCCCGCCCCTGGTGGCCGGCAGGCCCGGGGAAGCGGCCCCGGCCCTCGATCCCGCTCCCGCACCCGGCCGCGGCGACACGGCGGAGGCGGGGCTTCTGCCGGAGGGAGCTGTGGCGGGACACACCGGCGCACAGGTGGCGGCAGCGGGGCTGGGCGCCAGTGGGGGCGGCCAGGTGCAGGTCGAGGGGCTCGCTGGCCGAAAGGACGGCAACCGGGCCCGCGGCGGATTCTGGGTCCGGGCCAGCCACCCCGGGAGCGTCCGGGGTGCGGCTGCCTTCCGGGGCCGCCTTCTGGCCGCCCGGCCGGCCGGGCCGGCGGGGAGCGGCCCCTCCGGCGCACGCGCGCCGTGGTGGGAGGGGCCTGAGGAGGTGGGGCCTGCAGCGGGGCCCGGCGGGGGCGGAGCCGGCGGCCACCGCCCGCGGGCGAGTAAAGGAGAAGGCGGAGCGGGAGGCAAAAAGCCTACAGCACCCGGTATTCCCAGGCGGTCTCCCATCCAAGTACTAACCAGGCCCGACCCTGCTTAGCTTCCGAGATCAGACGAGATCGGGCGCGTTCAGGGTGGTATGGCCGTAGACGGGGGCGGGGACCGCGGGCTGCCTCTTGAGGCCCAGTTGCGCTGGCGCTGGCGCCTTAGGGCCAGCCAGCCCGGCGGTCAGCCCGCCCAGGCAGGGGGAACGGACGTCTCGGGTATCGGGCGGTGGCGGAGGGTTTGGCCACCACCTCCCAGCCGAGGGCCGGCGTGACCCAGCAAACCCTTCGGCGCTTGGCGCCCCGCCCAAGATCCCGCACGTCGCTCACAGGGACGTGGCCCCGGGGGCTTCGGGGCCCGGGGCCCGCGGTCCCTGGGGCATCGCCCCTGCCCGCCCACGCGGCGCTAGGCGCAGCCCGGCCGCAGCCCGGGCCGGCCCTGCTGCCCGACAGCAGCTGGCCCGAAGCCACTGGGAGCCACCATTGCGTCGCCACGGCCCCTCAGCCCCGGCAAGGCCACCCTTGCCCGCACACCACCCGCCGAGCTCAGGAGCCCGCCCCTGGTGGCCGGCAGGCCCGGGGAAGCGGCCCCGGCCCTCGATCCCGCTCCCGCACCCGGCCGCGGCGACACGGCGGAGGCGGGGCTTCTGCCGGAGGGAGCTGTGGCGGGACACACCGGCGCACAGGTGGCGGCAGCGGGGCTGGGCGCCAGTGGGGGCGGCCAGGTGCAGGTCGAGGGGCTCGCTGGCCGAAAGGACGGCAACCGGGCCCGCGGCGGATTCTGGGTCCGGGCCAGCCACCCCGGGAGCGTCCGGGGTGCGGCTGCCTTCCGGGGCCGCCTTCTGGCCGCCCGGCCGGCCGGGCCGGCGGGGAGCGGCCCCTCCGGCGCACGCGCGCCGTGGTGGGAGGGGCCTGAGGAGGTGGGGCCTGCAGCGGGGCCCGGCGGGGGCGGAGCCGGCGGCCACCGCCCGCGGGCGAGTAAAGGAGAAGGCGGAGCGGGAGGCAAAAAGCCTACAGCACCCGGTATTCCCAGGCGGTCTCCCATCCAAGTACTAACCAGGCCCGACCCTGCTTAGCTTCCGAGATCAGACGAGATCGGGCGCGTTCAGGGTGGTATGGCCGTAGACGGGGGCGGGGACCGCGGGCTGCCTCTTGAGGCCCAGTTGCGCTGGCGCTGGCGCCTTAGGGCCAGCCAGCCCGGCGGTCAGCCCGCCCCGGCGGGACCCCGCCGCCCGCCCAGGCAGGGGGAACGGACGTCTCGGGTATCGGGCGGTGGCGGAGGGTTTGGCCACCACCTCCCAGCCGAGGGCCGGCGTGACCCAGCAAACCCTTCGGCGCTTGGCGCCCCGCCCAAGATCCCGCACGTCGCTCACAGGGACGTGGCCCCGGGGGCTTCGGGGCCCGGGGCCCGCGGTCCCTGGGGCATCGCCCCTGCCCGCCCACGCGGCGCTAGGCGCAGCCCGGCCGCAGCCCGGGCCGGCCCTGCTGCCCGACAGCAGCTGGCCCGAAGCCACTGGGAGCCACCATTGCGTCGCCACGGCCCCTCAGCCCCGGCAAGGCCACCCTTGCCCGCACACCACCCGCCGAGCTCAGGAGCCCGCCCCTGGTGGCCGGCAGGCCCGGGGAAGCGGCCCCGGCCCTCGATCCCGCTCCCGCACCCGGCCGCGGCGACACGGCGGAGGCGGGGCTTCTGCCGGAGGGAGCTGTGGCGGGACACACCGGCGCACAGGTGGCGGCAGCGGGGCTGGGCGCCAGTGGGGGCGGCCAGGTGCAGGTCGAGGGGCTCGCTGGCCGAAAGGACGGCAACCGGGCCCGCGGCGGATTCTGGGTCCGGGCCAGCCACCCCGGGAGCGTCCGGGGTGCGGCTGCCTTCCGGGGCCGCCTTCTGGCCGCCCGGCCGGCCGGGCCGGCGGGGAGCGGCCCCTCCGGTGCACGCGCGCCGTGGTGGGAGGGGCCTGAGGAGGTGGGGCCTGCAGCGGGGCCCGGCGGGGGCGGAGCCGGCGGCCACCGCCCGCGGGCGAGTAAAGGAGAAGGCGGAGCGGGAGGCAAAAAGCCTACAGCACCCGGTATTCCCAGGCGGTCTCCCATCCAAGTACTAACCAGGCCCGACCCTGCTTAGCTTCCGAGATCAGACGAGATCGGGCGCGTTCAGGGTGGTATGGCCGTAGACGGGGGCGGGGACCGCGGGCTGCCTCTTGAGGCCCAGTTGCGCTGGCGCTGGCGCCTTAGGGCCAGCCAGCCCGGCGGTCAGCCCGCCCAGGCAGGGGGAACGGACGTCTCGGGTATCGGGCGGTGGCGGAGGGTTTGGCCACCACCTCCCAGCCGAGGGCCGGCGTGACCCAGCAAACCCTTCGGCGCTTGGCGCCCCGCCCAAGATCCCGCACGTCGCTCACAGGGACGTGGCCCCGGAGGCTTCGGGGCCCGGGGCCCGCGGTCCCTGGGGCATCGCCCCTGCCCGCCCACGCGGCGCTAGGCGCAGCCCGGCCGCAGCCCGGGCCGGCCCTGCTGCCCGACTGCAGCTGGCCCGAAGCCACTGGGAGCCACCATTGCGTCGCCACGGCCCCTCAGCCCCGGCAAGGCCACCCTTGCCCGCACACCACCCGCCGAGCTCAGGAGCCCGCCCCTGGTGGCCGGCAGGCCCGGGGAAGCGGCCCCGGCCCTCGATCCCGCTCCCGCACCCGGCCGCGGCGACACGGCGGAGGCGGGGCTTCTGCCGGAGGGAGCTGTGGCGGGACACACCGGCGCACAGGTGGCGGCAGCGGGGCTGGGCGCCAGTGGGGGCGGCCAGGTGCAGGTCGAGGGGCTCGCTGGCCGAAAGGACGGCAACCGGGCCCGCGGCGGATTCTGGGTCCGGGCCAGCCACCCCGGGAGCGTCCGGGGTGCGGCTGCCTTCCGGGGCCGCCTTCTGGCCGCCCGGCCGGCCGGGCCGGCGGGGAGCGGCCCCTCCGGCGCACGCGCGCCGTGGTGGGAGGGGCCTGAGGAGGTGGGGCCTGCAGCGGGGCCCGGCGGGGGCGGAGCCGGCGGCCACCGCCCGCGGGCGAGTAAAGGAGAAGGCGGAGCGGGAGGCAAAAAGCCTACAGCACCCGGTATTCCCAGGCGGTCTCCCATCCAAGTACTAACCAGGCCCGACCCTGCTTAGCTTCCGAGATCAGACGAGATCGGGCGCGTTCAGGGTGGTATGGCCGTAGACGGGGGCGGGGACCGCGGGCTGCCTCTTGAGGCCCAGTTGCGCTGGCGCTGGCGCCTTAGGGCCAGCCAGCCCGGCGGTCAGCCCGCCCAGGCAGGGGGAACGGACGTCTCGGGTATCGGGCGGTGGCGGAGGGTTTGGCCACCACCTCCCAGCCGAGGGCCGGCGTGACCCAGCAAACCCTTCGGCGCTTGGCGCCCCGCCCAAGATCCCGCACGTCGCTCACAGGGACGTGGCCCCGGGGGCTTCGGGGCCCGGGGCCCGCGGTCCCTGGGGCATCGCCCCTGCCCGCCCACGCGGCGCTAGGCGCAGCCCGGCCGCAGCCCGGGCCGGCCCTGCTGCCCGACAGCAGCTGGCCCGAAGCCACTGGGAGCCACCATTGCGTCGCCACGGCCCCTCAGCCCCGGCAAGGCCACCCTTGCCCGCACACCACCCGCCGAGCTCAGGAGCCCGCCCCTGGTGGCCGGCAGGCCCGGGGAAGCGGCCCCGGCCCTCGATCCCGCTCCCGCACCCGGCCGCGGCGACACGGCGGAGGCGGGGCTTCTGCCGGAGGGAGCTGTGGCGGGACACACCGGCGCACAGGTGGCGGCAGCGGGGCTGGGCGCCAGTGGGGGCGGCCAGGTGCAGGTCGAGGGGCTCGCTGGCCGAAAGGACGGCAACCGGGCCCGCGGCGGATTCTGGGTCCGGGCCAGCCACCCCGGGAGCGTCCGGGGTGCGGCTGCCTTCCGGGGCCGCCTTCTGGCCGCCCGGCCGGCCGGGCCGGCGGGGAGCGGCCCCTCTGGCGCACGCGCGCCGTGGTGGGAGGGGCCTGAGGAGGTGGGGCCTGCAGCGGGGCCCGGCGGGGGCGGAGCCGGCGGCCACCGCCCGCGGGCGAGTAAAGGAGAAGGCGGAGCGGGAGGCAAAAAGCCTACAGCACCCGGTATTCCCAGGCGGTCTCCCATCCAAGTACTAACCAGGCCCGACCCTGCTTAGCTTCCGAGATCAGACGAGATCGGGCGCGTTCAGGGTGGTATGGCCGTAGACGGGGGCGGGGACCGCGGGCTGCCTCTTGAGGCCCAGTTGCGCTGGCGCTGGCGCCTTAGGGCCAGCCAGCCCGGCGGTCAGCCCGCCCAGGCAGGGGGAACGGACGTCTCGGGTATCGGGCGGTGGCGGAGGGTTTGGCCACCACCTCCCAGCCGAGGGCCGGCGTGACCCAGCAAACCCTTCGGCGCTTGGCGCCCCGCCCAAGATCCCGCACGTCGCTCACAGGGACGTGGCCCCGGGGGCTTCGGGGCCCGGGGCCCGCGGTCCCTGGGGCATCGCCCCTGCCCGCCCACGCGGCGCTAGGCGCAGCCCGGCCGCAGCCCGGGCCGGCCCTGCTGCCCGACAGCAGCTGGCCCGAAGCCACTGGGAGCCACCATTGCGTCGCCACGGCCCCTCAGCCCCGGCAAGGCCACCCTTGCCCGCACACCACCCGCCGAGCTCAGGAGCCCGCCCCTGGTGGCCGGCAGGCCCGGGGAAGCGGCCCCGGCCCTCGATCCCGCTCCCGCACCCGGCCGCGGCGACACGGCGGAGGCGGGGCTTCTGCCGGAGGGAGCTGTGGCGGGACACACCGGCGCACAGGTGGCGGCAGCGGGGCTGGGCGCCAGTGGGGGCGGCCAGGTGCAGGTCGAGGGGCTCGCTGGCCGAAAGGACGGCAACCGGGCCCGCGGCGGATTCTGGGTCCGGGCCAGCCACCCCGGGAGCGTCCGGGGTGCGGCTGCCTTCCGGGGCCGCCTTCTGGCCGCCCGGCCGGCCGGGCCGGCGGGGAGCGGCCCCTCCGGCGCACGCGCGCCGTGGTGGGAGGGGCCTGAGGAGGTGGGGCCTGCAGCGGGGCCCGGCGGGGGCGGAGCCGGCGGCCACCGCCCGCGGGCGAGTAAAGGAGAAGGCGGAGCGGGAGGCAAAAAGCCTACAGCACCCGGTATTCCCAGGCGGTCTCCCATCCAAGTACTAACCAGGCCCGACCCTGCTTAGCTTCCGAGATCAGACGAGATCGGGCGCGTTCAGGGTGGTATGGCCGTAGACGGGGGCGGGGACCGCGGGCTGCCTCTTGAGGCCCAGTTGCGCTGGCGCTGGCGCCTTAGGGCCAGCCAGCCCGGCGGTCAGCCCGCCCCGGCGGGACCCCGCCGCCCGCCCAGGCAGGGGGAACGGACGTCTCGGGTATCGGGCGGTGGCGGAGGGTTTGGCCACCACCTCCCAGCCGAGGGCCGGCGTGACCCAGCAAACCCTTCGGCGCTTGGCGCCCCGCCCAAGATCCCGCACGTCGCTCACAGGGACGTGGCCCCGGGGCCTTCGGGGCCCGGGGCCCGCGGTCCCTGGGGCATCGCCCCTGCCCGCCCACGCGGCGCTAGGCGCAGCCCGGCCGCAGCCCGGGCCGGCCCTGCTGCCCGACAGCAGCTGGCCCGAAGCCACTGGGAGCCACCATTGCGTCGCCACGGCCCCTCAGCCCCGGCAAGGCCACCCTTGCCCGCACACCACCCGCCGAGCTCAGGAGCCCGCCCCTGGTGGCCGGCAGGCCCGGGGAAGCGGCCCCGGCCCTCGATCCCGCTCCCGCACCCGGCCGCGGCGACACGGTGGAGGCGGGGCTTCTGCCGGAGGGAGCTGTGGCGGGACACACCGGCGCACAGGTGGCGGCAGCGGGGCTGGGCGCCAGTGGGGGCGGCCAGGTGCAGGTCGAGGGGCTCGCTGGCCGAAAGGACGGCAACCGGGCCCGCGGCGGATTCTGGGTCCGGGCCAGCCACCCCGGGAGCGTCCGGGGTGCGGCTGCTTTCCGGGGCCGCCTTCTGGCCGCCCGGCCGGCCGGGCCGGCGGGGAGCGGCCCCTCCGGCGCACGCGCGCCGTGGTGGGAGGGGCCTGAGGAGGTGGGGCCTGCAGCGGGGCCCGGCGGGGGCGGAGCCGGCGGCCACCGCCCGCGGGCGAGTAAAGGAGAAGGCGGAGCGGGAGGCAAAAAGCCTACAGCACCCGGTATTCCCAGGCGGTCTCCCATCCAAGTACTAACCAGGCCCGACCCTGCTTAGCTTCCGAGATCAGACGAGATCGGGCGCGTTCAGGGTGGTATGGCCGTAGACGGGGGCGGGGACCGCGGGCTGCCTCTTGAGGCCCAGTTGCGCTGGCGCTGGCGCCTTAGGGCCAGCCAGCCCGGCGGTCAGCCCGCCCAGGCAGGGGGAACGGACGTCTCGGGTATCGGGCGGTGGCGGAGGGTTTGGCCACCACCTCCCAGCCGAGGGCCGGCGTGACCCAGCAAACCCTTTGGCGCTTGGCGCCCCGCCCAAGATCCCGCACGTCGCTCACAGGGACGTGGCCCCGGGGGCTTCGGGGCCCGGGGCCCGCGGTCCCTGGGGCATCGCCCCTGCCCGCCCACGCGGCGCTAGGCGCAGCCCGGCCGCAGCCCGGGCCGGCCCTGCTGCCCGACAGCAGCTGGCCCGAAGCCACTGGGAGCCACCATTGCGTCGCCACGACCCTCAGCCCCGGCAAGGCCACCCTTGCCCGCACACCACCCGCCGAGCTCAGGAGCCCGCCCCTGGTGGCCGGCAGGCCCGGGGAAGCGGCCCCGGCCCTCGATCCCGCTCCCGCACCCGGCCGCGGCGACACGGCGGAGGCGGGGCTTCTGCCGGAGGGAGCTGTGGCGGGACACACCGGCGCACAGGTGGCGGCAGCGGGGCTGGGCGCCAGTGGGGGCGGCCAGGTGCAGGTCGAGGGGCTCGCTGGCCGAAAGGACGGCAACCGGGCCCGCGGCGGATTCTGGGTCCGGGCCAGCCACCCCGGGAGCGTCCGGGGTGCGGCTGCCTTCCGGGGCCGCCTTCTGGCCGCCCGGCCGGCCGGGCCGGCGGGGAGCGGCCCCTCCGGCGCACGCGCGCCGTGGTGGGAGGGGCCTGAGGAGGTGGGGCCTGCAGCGGGGCCCGGCGGGGGCGGAGCCGGCGGCCACCGCCCGCGGGCGAGTAAAGGAGAAGGCGGAGCGGGAGGCAAAAAGCCTACAGCACCCGGTATTCCCAGGCGGTCTCCCATCCAAGTACTAACCAGGCCCGACCCTGCTTAGCTTCCGAGATCAGACGAGATCGGGCGCGTTCAGGGTGGTATGGCCGTAGACGGGGGCGGGGACCGCGGGCTGCCTCTTGAGGCCCAGTTGCGCTGGCGCTGGCGCCTTAGGGCCAGCCAGCCCGGCGGTCAGCCCGCCCAGGCAGGGGGAACGGACGTCTCGGGTATCGGGCGGTGGCGGAGGGTTTGGCCACCACCTCCCAGCCGAGGGCCGGCGTGACCCAGCAAACCCTTCGGCGCTTGGCGCCCCGCCCAAGATCCCGCACGTCGCTCACAGGGACGTGGCCCCGGGGGCTTCGGGGCCCGGGGCCCGCGGTCCCTGGGGCATCGCCCCTGCCCGCCCACGCGGCGCTAGGCGCAGCCCGGCCGCAGCCCGGGCCGGCCCTGCTGCCCGACAGCAGCTGGCCCGAAGCCACTGGGAGCCACCATTGCGTCGCCACGGCCCCTCAGCCCCGGCAAGGCCACCCTTGCCCGCACACCACCCGCCGAGCTCAGGAGCCCGCCCCTGGTGGCCGGCAGGCCCGGGGAAGCGGCCCCGGCCCTCGATCCCGCTCCCGCACCCGGCCGCGGCGACACGGCGGAGGCGGGGCTTCTGCCGGAGGGAGCTGTGGCGGGACACACCGGCGCACAGGTGGCGGCAGCGGGGCTGGGCGCCAGTGGGGGCGGCCAGGTGCAGGTCGAGGGGCTCGCTGGCCGAAAGGACGGCAACCGGGCCCGCGGCGGATTCTGGGTCCGGGCCAGCCACCCCGGGAGCGTCCGGGGTGCGGCTGCCTTCCGGGGCCGCCTTCTGGCCGCCCGGCCGGCCGGGCCGGCGGGGAGCGGCCCCTCCGGCGCACGCGCGCCGTGGTGGGAGGGGCCTGAGGAGGTGGGGCCTGCAGCGGGGCCCGGCGGGGGCGGAGCCGGCGGCCACCGCCCGCGGGCGAGTAAAGGAGAAGGCGGAGCGGGAGGCAAAAAGCCTACAGCACCCGGTATTCCCAGGCGGTCTCCCATCCAAGTACTAACCAGGCCCGACCCTGCTTAGCTTCCGAGATCAGACGAGATCGGGCGCGTTCAGGGTGGTATGGCCGTAGACGGGGGCGGGGACCGCGGGCTGCCTCTTGAGGCCCAGTTGCGCTGGCGCTGGCGCCTTAGGGCCAGCCAGCCCGGCGGTCAGCCCGCCCCGGCGGGACCCCGCCGCCCGCCCAGGCAGGGGGAACGGACGTCTCGGGTATCGGGCGGTGGCGGAGGGTTTGGCCACCACCTCCCAGCCGAGGGCCGGCGTGACCCAGCAAACCCTTCGGCGCTTGGCGCCCCGCCCAAGATCCCGCACGTCGCTCACAGGGACGTGGCCCCGGGGGCTTCGGGGCCCGGGGCCCGCGGTCCCTGGGGCATCGCCCCTGCCCGCCCACGCGGCGCTAGGCGCAGCCCGGCCGCAGCCCGGGCCGGCCCTGCTGCCCGACAGCAGCTGGCCCGAAGCCACTGGGAGCCACCATTGCGTCGCCACGGCCCCTCAGCCCCGGCAAGGCCACCCTTGCCCGCACACCACCCGCCGAGCTCAGGAGCCCGCCCCTGGTGGCCGGCAGGCCCGGGGAAGCGGCCCCGGCCCTCGATCCCGCTCCCGCACCCGGCTGCGGCGACACGGCGGAGGCGGGGCTTCTGCCGGAGGGAGCTGTGGCGGGACACACCGGCGCACAGGTGGCGGCAGCGGGGCTGGGCGCCAGTGGGGGCGGCCAGGTGCAGGTCGAGGGGCTCGCTGGCCGAAAGGACGGCAACCGGGCCCGCGGCGGATTCTGGGTCCGGGCCAGCCACCCCGGGAGCGTCCGGGGTGCGGCTGCCTTCCGGGGCCGCCTTCTGGCCGCCCGGCCGGCCGGGCCGGCGGGGAGCGGCCCCTCCGGCGCACGCGCGCCGTGGTGGGAGGGGCCTGAGGAGGTGGGGCCTGCAGCGGGGCCCGGCGGGGGCGGAGCCGGCGGCCACCGCCCGCGGGCGAGTAAAGGAGAAGGCGGAGCGGGAGGCAAAAAGCCTACAGCACCCGGTATTCCCAGGCGGTCTCCCATCCAAGTACTAACCAGGCCCGACCCTGATTAGCTTCCGAGATCAGACGAGATCGGGCGCGTTCAGGGTGGTATGGCCGTAGACGGGGGCGGGGACCGCGGGCTGCCTCTTGAGGCCCAGTTGCGCTGGCGCTGGCGCCTTAGGGCCAGCCAGCCCGGCGGTCAGCCCGCCCAGGCAGGGGGAATGGACGTCTCGGGTATCGGGCGGTGGCGGAGGATTTGGCCACCACCTCCCAGCCGAGGGCCGGCGTGACCCAGCAAACCCTTCGGCGCTTGGCGCCCCGCCCAAGATCCCGCACGTCGCTCACAGGGACGTGGCCCCGGGGGCTTCGGGGCCCGGGGCCCGCGGTCCCTGGGGCATCGCCCCTGCCCGCCCACGCGGCGCTAGGCGCAGCCCGGCCGCAGCCCGGGCCGGCCCTGCTGCCCGACAGCAGCTGGCCCGAAGCCACTGGGAGCCACCATTGCGTCGCCACGGCCCCTCAGCCCCGGCAAGGCCACCCTTGCCCGCACACCACCCGCCGAGCTCAGGAGCCCGCCCCTGGTGGCCGGCAGGCCCGGGGAAGCGGCCCCGGCCCTCGATCCCGCTCCCGCACCCGGCCGCGGCGACACGGCGGAGGCGGGGCTTCTGCCGGAGGGAGCTGTGGCGGGACACACCGGCGCACAGGTGGCGGCAGCGGGGCTGGGCGCCAGTGGGGGCGGCCAGGTGCAGGTCGAGGGGCTCGCTGGCCGAAAGGACGGCAACCGGGCCCGCGGCGGATTCTGGGTCCGGGCCAGCCACCCCGGGAGCGTCCGGGGTGCGGCTGCCTTCCGGGGCCGCCTTCTGGCCGCCCGGCCGGCCGGGCCGGCGGGGAGCGGCCCCTCCGGCGCACGCGCGCCGTGGTGGGAGGGGCCTGAGGAGGTGGGGCCTGCAGCGGGGCCCGGCGGGGGCGGAGCCGGCGGCCACCGCCCGCGGGCGAGTAAAGGAGAAGGCGGAGCGGGAGGCAAAAAGCCTACAGCACCCGGTATTCCCAGGCGGTCTCCCATCCAAGTACTAACCAGGCCCGACCCTGCTTAGCTTCCGAGATCAGACGAGATCGGGCGCGTTCAGGGTGGTATGGCCGTAGACGGGGGCGGGGACCGCGGGCTGCCTCTTGAGGCCCAGTTGCGCTGGCGCTGGCGCCTTAGGGCCAGCCAGCCCGGCGGTCAGCCCGCCCAGGCAGGGGGAACGGACGTCTCGGGTATCGGGCGGTGGCGGAGGGTTTGGCCACCACCTCCCAGCCGAGGGCCGGCGTGACCCAGCAAACCCTTCGGCGCTTGGCGCCCCGCCCAAGATCCCGCACGTCGCTCACAGGGACGTGGCCCCGGAGGCTTCGGGGCCCGGGGCCCGCGGTCCCTGGGGCATCGCCCCTGCCCACCCACGCGGCGCTAGGCGCAGCCCGGCCGCAGCCCGGGCCGGCCCTGCTGCCCGACAGCAGCTGGCCCGAAGCCACTGGGAGCCACCATTGCGTCGCCACGGCCCCTCAGCCCCGGCAAGGCCACCCTTGCCCGCACACCACCCGCCGAGCTCAGGAGCCCGCCCCTGGTGGCCGGCAGGCCCGGGGAAGCGGCCCCGGCCCTCGATCCCGCTCCCGCACCCGGCCGCGGCGACACGGCGGAGGCGGGGCTTCTGCCGGAGGGAGCTGTGGCGGGACACACCGGCGCACAGGTGGCGGCAGCGGGGCTGGGCGCCAGTGGGGGCGGCCAGGTGCAGGTCGAGGGGCTCGCTGGCCGAAAGGACGGCAACCGGGCCCGCGGCGGATTCTGGGTCCGGGCCAGCCACCCCGGGAGCGTCCGGGGTGCGGCTGCCTTCCGGGGCCGCCTTCTGGCCGCCCGGCCGGCCGGGCCGGCGGGGAGCGGCCCCTCCGGCGCACGCGCGCCGTGGTGGGAGGGGCCTGAGGAGGTGGGGCCTGCAGCGGGGCCCGGCGGGGGCGGAGCCGGCGGCCACCGCCCGCGGGCGAGTAAAGGAGAAGGCGGAGCGGGAGGCAAAAAGCCTACAGCACCCGGTATTCCCAGGCGGTCTCCCATCCAAGTACTAACCAGGCCCGACCCTGCTTAGCTTCCGAGATCAGACGAGATCGGGCGCGTTCAGGGTGGTATGGCCGTAGACGGGGGCGGGGACCGCGGGCTGCCTCTTGAGGCCCAGTTGCGCTGGCGCTGGCGCCTTAGGGCCAGCCAGCCCGGCGGTCAGCCCGCCCAGGCAGGGGGAACGGACGTCTCGGGTATCGGGCGGTGGCGGAGGGTTTGGCCACCACCTCCCAGCCGAGGGCCGGCGTGACCCAGCAAACCCTTCGGCGCTTGGCGCCCCGCCCAAGATCCCGCACGTCGCTCACAGGGACGTGGCCCCGGGGGCTTCGGGGCCCGGGGCCCGCGGTCCCTGGGGCATCGCCCCTGCCCGCCCACGCGGCGCTAGGCGCAGCCCGGCCGCAGCCCGGGCCGGCCCTGCTGCCCGACAGCAGCTGGCCCGAAGCCACTGGGAGCCACCATTGCGTCGCCACGGCCCCTCAGCCCCGGCAAGGCCACCCTTGCCCGCACACCACCCGCCGAGCTCAGGAGCCCGCCCCTGGTGGCCGGCAGGCCCGGGGAAGCGGCCCCGGCCCTCGATCCCGCTCCCGCACCCGGCCGCGGCGACACGGCGGAGGCGGGGCTTCTGCCGGAGGGAGCTGTGGCGGGACACACCGGCGCACAGGTGGCGGCAGCGGGGCTGGGCGCCAGTGGGGGCGGCCAGGTGCAGGTCGAGGGGCTCGCTGGCCGAAAGGACGGCAACCGGGCCCGCGGCGGATTCTGGGTCCGGGCCAGCCACCCCGGGAGCGTCCGGGGTGCGGCTGCCTTCCGGGGCCGCCTTCTGGCCGCCCGGCCGGCCGGGCCGGCGGGGAGCGGCCCCTCCGGCGCACGCGCGCCGTGGTGGGAGGGGCCTGAGGAGGTGGGGCCTGCAGCGGGGCCCGGCGGGGGCGGAGCCGGCGGCCACCGCCCGCGGGCGAGTAAAGGAGAAGGCGGAGCGGGAGGCAAAAAGCCTACAGCACCCGGTATTCCCAGGCGGTCTCCCATCCAAGTACTAACCAGGCCCGACCCTGCTTAGCTTCCGAGATCAGACGAGATCGGGCGCGTTCAGGGTGGTATGGCCGTAGACGGGGGCGGGGACCGCGGGCTGCCTCTTGAGGCCCAGTTGCGCTGGCGCTGGCGCCTTAGGGCCAGCCAGCCCGGCGGTCAGCCCGCCCAGGCAGGGGGAACGGACGTCTCGGGTATCGGGCGGTGGCGGAGGGTTTGGCCACCACCTCCCAGCCGAGGGCCGGCGTGACCCAGCAAACCCTTCGGCGCTTGGCGCCCCGCCCAAGATCCCGCACGTCGCTCACAGGGACGTGGCCCCGGGGGCTTCGGGGCCCGGGGCCCACGGTCCCTGGGGCATCGCCCCTGCCCGCCCATGCGGCGCTAGGCGCAGCCCGGCCGCAGCCCGGGCCGGCCCTGCTGCCCGACAGCAGCTGGCCCGAAGCCACTGGGAGCCACCATTGCGTCGCCACGGCCCCTCAGCCCCGGCAAGGCCACCCTTGCCCGCACACCACCCGCCGAGCTCAGGAGCCCGCCCCTGGTGGCCGGCAGGCCCGGGGAAGCGGCCCCGGCCCTCGATCCCGCTCCCGCACCCGGCCGCGGCGACACGGCGGAGGCGGGGCTTCTGCCGGAGGGAGCTGTGGCGGGACACACCGGCGCACAGGTGGCGGCAGCGGGGCTGGGCGCCAGTGGGGGCGGCCAGGTGCAGGTCGAGGGGCTCGCTGGCCGAAAGGACGGCAACCGGGCCCGCGGCGGATTCTGGGTCCGGGCCAGCCACCCCGGGAGCGTCCGGGGTGCGGCTGCCTTCCGGGGCCGCCTTCTGGCCGCCCGGCCGGCCGGGCCGGCGGGGAGCGGCCCCTCCGGCGCACGCGCGCCGTGGTGGGAGGGGCCTGAGGAGGTGGGGCCTGCAGCGGGGCCCGGCGGGGGCGGAGCCGGCGGCCACCGCCCGCGGGCGAGTAAAGGAGAAGGCGGAGCGGGAGGCAAAAAGCCTACAGCACCCGGTATTCCCAGGCGGTCTCCCATCCAAGTACTAACCAGGCCCGACCCTGCTTAGCTTCCGAGATCAGACGAGATCGGGCGCGTTCAGGGTGGTATGGCCGTAGACGGGGGCGGGGACCGCGGGCTGCCTCTTGAGGCCCAGTTGCGCTGGCGCTGGCGCCTTAGGGCCAGCCAGCCCGGCGGTCAGCCCGCCCCGGCGGGACCCCGCCGCCCGCCCAGGCAGGGGGAACGGACGTCTCGGGTATCGGGCGGTGGCGGAGGGTTTGGCCACCACCTCCCAGCCGAGGGCCGGCGTGACCCAGCAAACCCTTCGGCGCTTGGCGCCCCGCCCAAGATCCCGCACGTCGCTCACAGGGACGTGGCCCCGGGGGCTTCGGGGCCCGGGGCCCGCGGTCCCTGGGGCATCGCCCCTGCCCGCCCACGCGGCGCTAGGCGCAGCCCGGCCGCAGCCCGGGCCGGCCCTGCTGCCCGACAGCAGCTGGCCCGAAGCCACTGGGAGCCACCATTGCGTCGCCACGGCCCCTCAGCCCCGGCAAGGCCACCCTTGCCCGCACACCACCCGCCGAGCTCAGGAGCCCGCCCCTGGTGGCCGGCAGGCCCGGGGAAGCGGCCCCGGCCCTCGATCCCGCTCCCGCACCCGGCCGCGGCGACACGGCGGAGGCGGGGCTTCTGCCGGAGGGAGCTGTGGCGGGACACACCGGCGCACAGGTGGCGGCAGCGGGGCTGGGCGCCAGTGGGGGCGGCCAGGTGCAGGTCGAGGGGCTCGCTGGCCGAAAGGACGGCAACCGGGCCCGCGGCGGATTCTGGGTCCGGGCCAGCCACCCCGGGAGCGTCCGGGGTGCGGCTGCCTTCCGGGGCCGCCTTCTGGCCGCCCGGCCGGCCGGGCCGGCGGGGAGCGGCCCCTCCGGTGCACGCGCGCCGTGGTGGGAGGGGCCTGAGGAGGTGGGGCCTGCAGCGGGGCCCGGCGGGGGCGGAGCCGGCGGCCACCGCCCGCGGGCGAGTAAAGGAGAAGGCGGAGCGGGAGGCAAAAAGCCTACAGCACCCGGTATTCCCAGGCGGTCTCCCATCCAAGTACTAACCAGGCCCGACCCTGCTTAGCTTCCGAGATCAGACGAGATCGGGCGCGTTCAGGGTGGTATGGCCGTAGACGGGGGCGGGGACCGCGGGCTGCCTCTTGAGGCCCAGTTGCGCTGGCGCTGGCGCCTTAGGGCCAGCCAGCCCGGCGGTCAGCCCGCCCAGGCAGGGGGAACGGACGTCTCGGGTATCGGGCGGTGGCGGAGGGTTTGGCCACCACCTCCCAGCCGAGGGCCGGCGTGACCCAGCAAACCCTTCGGCGCTTGGCGCCCCGCCCAAGATCCCGCACGTCGCTCACAGGGACGTGGCCCCGGAGGCTTCGGGGCCCGGGGCCCGCGGTCCCTGGGGCATCGCCCCTGCCCGCCCACGCGGCGCTAGGCGCAGCCCGGCCGCAGCCCGGGCCGGCCCTGCTGCCCGACTGCAGCTGGCCCGAAGCCACTGGGAGCCACCATTGCGTCGCCACGGCCCCTCAGCCCCGGCAAGGCCACCCTTGCCCGCACACCACCCGCCGAGCTCAGGAGCCCGCCCCTGGTGGCCGGCAGGCCCGGGGAAGCGGCCCCGGCCCTCGATCCCGCTCCCGCACCCGGCCGCGGCGACACGGCGGAGGCGGGGCTTCTGCCGGAGGGAGCTGTGGCGGGACACACCGGCGCACAGGTGGCGGCAGCGGGGCTGGGCGCCAGTGGGGGCGGCCAGGTGCAGGTCGAGGGGCTCGCTGGCCGAAAGGACGGCAACCGGGCCCGCGGCGGATTCTGGGTCCGGGCCAGCCACCCCGGGAGCGTCCGGGGTGCGGCTGCCTTCCGGGGCCGCCTTCTGGCCGCCCGGCCGGCCGGGCCGGCGGGGAGCGGCCCCTCCGGCGCACGCGCGCCGTGGTGGGAGGGGCCTGAGGAGGTGGGGCCTGCAGCGGGGCCCGGCGGGGGCGGAGCCGGCGGCCACCGCCCGCGGGCGAGTAAAGGAGAAGGCGGAGCGGGAGGCAAAAAGCCTACAGCACCCGGTATTCCCAGGCGGTCTCCCATCCAAGTACTAACCAGGCCCGACCCTGCTTAGCTTCCGAGATCAGACGAGATCGGGCGCGTTCAGGGTGGTATGGCCGTAGACGGGGGCGGGGACCGCGGGCTGCCTCTTGAGGCCCAGTTGCGCTGGCGCTGGCGCCTTAGGGCCAGCCAGCCCGGCGGTCAGCCCGCCCAGGCAGGGGGAACGGACGTCTCGGGTATCGGGCGGTGGCGGAGGGTTTGGCCACCACCTCCCAGCCGAGGGCCGGCGTGACCCAGCAAACCCTTCGGCGCTTGGCGCCCCGCCCAAGATCCCGCACGTCGCTCACAGGGACGTGGCCCCGGGGGCTTCGGGGCCCGGGGCCCGCGGTCCCTGGGGCATCGCCCCTGCCCGCCCACGCGGCGCTAGGCGCAGCCCGGCCGCAGCCCGGGCCGGCCCTGCTGCCCGACAGCAGCTGGCCCGAAGCCACTGGGAGCCACCATTGCGTCGCCACGGCCCCTCAGCCCCGGCAAGGCCACCCTTGCCCGCACACCACCCGCCGAGCTCAGGAGCCCGCCCCTGGTGGCCGGCAGGCCCGGGGAAGCGGCCCCGGCCCTCGATCCCGCTCCCGCACCCGGCCGCGGCGACACGGCGGAGGCGGGGCTTCTGCCGGAGGGAGCTGTGGCGGGACACACCGGCGCACAGGTGGCGGCAGCGGGGCTGGGCGCCAGTGGGGGCGGCCAGGTGCAGGTCGAGGGGCTCGCTGGCCGAAAGGACGGCAACCGGGCCCGCGGCGGATTCTGGGTCCGTGCCAGCCACCCCGGGAGCGTCCGGGGTGCGGCTGCCTTCCGGGGCCGCCTTCTGGCCGCCCGGCCGGCCGGGCCGGCGGGGAGCGGCCCCTCCGGCGCACGCGCGCCGTGGTGGGAGGGGCCTGAGGAGGTGGGGCCTGCAGCGGGGCCCGGCGGGGGCGGAGCCGGCGGCCACCGCCCGCGGGCGAGTAAAGGAGAAGGCGGAGCGGGAGGCAAAAAGCCTACAGCACCCGGTATTCCCAGGCGGTCTCCCATCCAAGTACTAACCAGGCCCGACCCTGCTTAGCTTCCGAGATCAGACGAGATCGGGCGCGTTCAGGGTGGTATGGCCGTAGACGGGGGCGGGGACCGCGGGCTGCCTCTTGAGGCCCAGTTGCGCTGGCGCTGGCGCCTTAGGGCCAGCCAGCCCGGCGGTCAGCCCGCCCCGGCGGGACCCCGCCGCCCGCCCAGGCAGGGGGAACGGACGTCTCGGGTATCGGGCGGTGGCGGAGGGTTTGGCCACCACCTCCCAGCCGAGGGCCGGCGTGACCCAGCAAACCCTTCGGCGCTTGGCGCCCCGCCCAAGATCCCGCACGTCGCTCACAGGGACGTGGCCCCGGGGGCTTCGGGGCCCGGGGCCCGCGGTCCCTGGGGCATCGCCCCTGCCCGCCCACGCGGCGCTAGGCGCAGCCCGGCCGCAGCCCGGGCCGGCCCTGCTGCCCGACAGCAGCTGGCCCGAAGCCACTGGGAGCCACCATTGCGTCGCCACGGCCCCTCAGCCCCGGCAAGGCCACCCTTGCCCGCACACCACCCGCCGAGCTCAGGAGCCCGCCCCTAGTGGCCGGCAGGCCCGGGGAAGCGGCCCCGGCCCTCGATCCCGCTCCCGCACCCGGCCGCGGCGACACGGTGGAGGCGGGGCTTCTGCCGGAGGGAGCTGTGGTGGGACACACCGGCGCACAGGTGGCGGCAGCGGGGCTGGGCGCCAGTGGGGGCGGCCAGGTGCAGGTCGAGGGGCTCGCTGGCCGAAAGGACGGCAACCGGGCCCGCGGCGGATTCTGGGTCCGGGCCAGCCACCCCGGGAGCGTCCGGGGTGCGGCTGCCTTCCGGGGCCGCCTTCTGGCCGCCCGGCCGGCCGGGCCGGCGGGGAGCGGCCCCTCCGGCGCACGCGCGCCGTGGTGGGAGGGGCCTGAGGAGGTGGGGCCTGCAGCGGGGCCCGGCGGGGGCGGAGCCGGCGGCCACCGCCCGCGGGCGAGTAAAGGAGAAGGCGGAGCGGGAGGCAAAAAGCCTACAGCACCCGGTATTCCCAGGCGGTCTCCCATCCAAGTACTAACCAGGCCCGACCCTGCTTAGCTTCCGAGATCAGACGAGATCGGGCGCGTTCAGGGTGGTATGGCCGTAGACGGGGGCGGGGACCGCGGGCTGCCTCTTGAGGCCCAGTTGCGCTGGCGCTGGCGCCTTAGGGCCAGCCAGCCCGGCGGTCAGCCCGCCCAGGCAGGGGGAACGGACGTCTCGGGTATCGGGCGGTGGCGGAGGGTTTGGCCACCACCTCCCAGCCGAGGGCCGGCGTGACCCAGCAAACCCTTCGGCGCTTGGCGCCCCGCCCAAGATCCCGCACGTCGCTCACAGGGACGTGGCCCCGGGGGCTTCGGGGCCCGGGGCCCGCGGTCCCTGGGGCATCGCCCCTGCCCGCCCACGCGGCGCTAGGCGCAGCCCGGCCGCAGCCCGGGCCGGCCCTGCTGCCCGACAGCAGCTGGCCCGAAGCCACTGGGAGCCACCATTGCGTCGCCACGGCCCCTCAGCCCCGGCAAGGCCACCCTTGCCCGCACACCACCCGCCGAGCTCAGGAGCCCGCCCCTGGTGGCCGGCAGGCCCGGGGAAGCGGCCCCGGCCCTCGATCCCGCTCCCGCACCCGGCCGCGGCGACACGGCGGAGGCGGGGCTTCTGCCGGAGGGAGCTGTGGCGGGACACACCGGCGCACAGGTGGCGGCAGCGGGGCTGGGCGCCAGTGGGGGCGGCCAGGTGCAGGTCGAGGGGCTCGCTGGCCGAAAGGACGGCAACCGGGCCCGCGGCGGATTCTGGGTCCGGGCCAGCCACCCCGGGAGCGTCCGGGGTGCGGCTGCCTTCCGGGGCCGCCTTCTGGCCGCCCGGCCGGCCGGGCCGGCGGGGAGCGGCCCCTCCGGCGCACGCGCGCCGTGGTGGGAGGGGCCTGAGGAGGTGGGGCCTGCAGCGGGGCCCGGCGGGGGCGGAGCCGGCGGCCACCGCCCGCGGGCGAGTAAAGGAGAAGGCGGAGCGGGAGGCAAAAAGCCTACAGCACCCGGTATTCCCAGGCGGTCTCCCATCCAAGTACTAACCAGGCCCGACCCTGCTTAGCTTCCGAGATCAGACGAGATCGGGCGCGTTCAGGGTGGTATGGCCGTAGACGGGGGCGGGGACCGCGGGCTGCCTCTTGAGGCCCAGTTGCGCTGGCGCTGGCGCCTTAGGGCCAGCCAGCCCGGCGGTCAGCCCGCCCAGGCAGGGGGAACGGACGTCTCGGGTATCGGGCGGTGGCGGAGGGTTTGGCCACCACCTCCCAGCCGAGGGCCGGCGTGACCCAGCAAACCCTTCGGCGCTTGGCGCCCCGCCCAAGATCCCGCACGTCGCTCACAGGGACGTGGCCCCGGGGGCTTCGGGGCCCGGGGCCCGCGGTCCCTGGGGCATCGCCCCTGCCCGCCCACGCGGCGCTAGGCGCAGCCCGGCCGCAGCCCGGGCCGGCCCTGCTGCCCGACAGCAGCTGGCCCGAAGCCACTGGGAGCCACCATTGCGTCGCCACGGCCCCTCAGCCCCGGCAAGGCCACCCTTGCCCGCACACCACCCGCCGAGCTCAGGAGCCCGCCCCTGGTGGCCGGCAGGCCCGGGGAAGCGGCCCCGGCCCTCGATCCCGCTCCCGCACCCGGCCGCGGCGACACGGCGGAGGCGGGGCTTCTGCCGGAGGGAGCTGTGGCGGGACACACCGGCGCACAGGTGGCGGCAGCGGGGCTGGGCGCCAGTGGGGGCGGCCAGGTGCAGGTCGAGGGGCTCGCTGGCCGAAAGGACGGCAACCGGGCCCGCGGCGGATTCTGGGTCCGGGCCAGCCACCCCGGGAGCGTCCGGGGTGCGGCTGCCTTCCGGGGCCGCCTTCTGGCCGCCCGGCCGGCCGGGCCGGCGGGGAGCGGCCCCTCCGGCGCACGCGCGCCGTGGTGGGAGGGGCCTGAGGAGGTGGGGCCTGCAGCGGGGCCCGGCGGGGGCGGAGCCGGCGGCCACCGCCCGCGGGCGAGTAAAGGAGAAGGCGGAGCGGGAGGCAAAAAGCCTACAGCACCCGGTATTCCCAGGCGGTCTCCCATCCAAGTACTAACCAGGCCCGACCCTGCTTAGCTTCCGAGATCAGACGAGATCGGGCGCGTTCAGGGTGGTATGGCCGTAGACGGGGGCGGGGACCGCGGGCTGCCTCTTGAGGCCCAGTTGCGCTGGCGCTGGCGCCTTAGGGCCAGCCAGCCCGGCGGTCAGCCCGCCCAGGCAGGGGGAACGGACGTCTCGGGTATCGGGCGGTGGCGGAGGGTTTGGCCACCACCTCCCAGCCGAGGGCCGGCGTGACCCAGCAAACCCTTCGGCGCTTGGCGCCCCGCCCAAGATCCCGCACGTCGCTCACAGGGACGTGGCCCCGGAGGCTTCGGGGCCCGGGGCCCGCGGTCCCTGGGGCATCGCCCCTGCCCACCCACGCGGCGCTAGGCGCAGCCCGGCCGCAGCCCGGGCCGGCCCTGCTGCCCGACAGCAGCTGGCCCGAAGCCACTGGGAGCCACCATTGCGTCGCCACGGCCCCTCAGCCCCGGCAAGGCCACCCTTGCCCGCACACCACCCGCCGAGCTCAGGAGCCCGCCCCTGGTGGCCGGCAGGCCCGGGGAAGCGGCCCCGGCCCTCGATCCCGCTCCCGCACCCGGCCGCGGCGACACGGCGGAGGCGGGGCTTCTGCCGGAGGGAGCTGTGGCGGGACACACCGGCGCACAGGTGGCGGCAGCGGGGCTGGGCGCCAGTGGGGGCGGCCAGGTGCAGGTCGAGGGGCTCGCTGGCCGAAAGGACGGCAACCGGGCCCGCGGCGGATTCTGGGTCCGGGCCAGCCACCCCGGGAGCGTCCGGGGTGCGGCTGCCTTCCGGGGCCGCCTTCTGGCCGCCCGGCCGGCCGGGCCGGCGGGGAGCGGCCCCTCCGGCGCACGCGCGCCGTGGTGGGAGGGGCCTGAGGAGGTGGGGCCTGCAGCGGGGCCCGGCGGGGGCGGAGCCGGCGGCCACCGCCCGCGGGCGAGTAAAGGAGAAGGCGGAGCGGGAGGCAAAAAGCCTACAGCACCCGGTATTCCCAGGCGGTCTCCCATCCAAGTACTAACCAGGCCCGACCCTGCTTAGCTTCCGAGATCAGACGAGATCGGGCGCGTTCAGGGTGGTATGGCCGTAGACGGGGGCGGGGACCGCGGGCTGCCTCTTGAGGCCCAGTTGCGCTGGCGCTGGCGCCTTAGGGCCAGCCAGCCCGGCGGTCAGCCCGCCCAGGCAGGGGGAACGGACGTCTCGGGTATCGGGCGGTGGCGGAGGGTTTGGCCACCACCTCCCAGCCGAGGGCCGGCGTGACCCAGCAAACCCTTCGGCGCTTGGCGCCCCGCCCAAGATCCCGCACGTCGCTCACAGGGACGTGGCCCCGGGGGCTTCGGGGCCCGGGGCCCGCGGTCCCTGGGGCATCGCCCCTGCCCGCCCATGCGGCGCTAGGCGCAGCCCGGCCGCAGCCCGGGCCGGCCCTGCTGCCCGACAGCAGCTGGCCCGAAGCCACTGGGAGCCACCATTGCGTCGCCACGGCCCCTCAGCCCCGGCAAGGCCACCCTTGCCCGCACACCACCCGCCGAGCTCAGGAGCCCGCCCCTGGTGGCCGGCAGGCCCGGGGAAGCGGCCCCGGCCCTCGATCCCGCTCCCGCACCCGGCCGCGGCGACACGGCGGAGGCGGGGCTTCTGCCGGAGGGAGCTGTGGCGGGACACACCGGCGCACAGGTGGCGGCAGCGGGGCTGGGCGCCAGTGGGGGCGGCCAGGTGCAGGTCGAGGGGCTCGCTGGCCGAAAGGACGGCAACCGGGCCCGCGGCGGATTCTGGGTCCGGGCCAGCCACCCCGGGAGCGTCCGGGGTGCGGCTGCCTTCCGGGGCCGCCTTCTGGCCGCCCGGCCGGCCGGGCCGGCGGGGAGCGGCCCCTCCGGCGCACGCGCGCCGTGGTGGGAGGGGCCTGAGGAGGTGGGGCCTGCAGCGGGGCCCGGCGGGGGCGGAGCCGGCGGCCACCGCCCGCGGGCGAGTAAAGGAGAAGGCGGAGCGGGAGGCAAAAAGCCTACAGCACCCGGTATTCCCAGGCGGTCTCCCATCCAAGTACTAACCAGGCCCGACCCTGCTTAGCTTCCGAGATCAGACGAGATCGGGCGCGTTCAGGGTGGTATGGCCGTAGACGGGGGCGGGGACCGCGGGCTGCCTCTTGAGGCCCAGTTGCGCTGGCGCTGGCGCCTTAGGGCCAGCCAGCCCGGCGGTCAGCCCGCCCAGGCAGGGGGAACGGACGTCTCGGGTATCGGGCGGTGGCGGAGGGTTTGGCCACCACCTCCCAGCCGAGGGCCGGCGTGACCCAGCAAACCCTTCGGCGCTTGGCGCCCCGCCCAAGATCCCGCACGTCGCTCACAGGGACGTGGCCCCGGGGGCTTCGGGGCCCGGGGCCCGCGGTCCCTGGGGCATCGCCCCTGCCCGCCCACGCGGCGCTAGGCGCAGCCCGGCCGCAGCCCGGGCCGGCCCTGCTGCCCGACAGCAGCTGGCCCGAAGCCACTGGGAGCCACCATTGCGTCGCCACGGCCCCTCAGCCCCGGCAAGGCCACCCTTGCCCGCACACCACCCGCCGAGCTCAGGAGCCCGCCCCTGGTGGCCGGCAGGCCCGGGGAAGCGGCCCCGGCCCTCGATCCCGCTCCCGCACCCGGCCGCGGCGACACGGCGGAGGCGGGGCTTCTGCCGGAGGGAGCTGTGGCGGGACACACCGGCGCACAGGTGGCGGCAGCGGGGCTGGGCGCCAGTGGGGGCGGCCAGGTGCAGGTCGAGGGGCTCGCTGGCCGAAAGGACGGCAACCGGGCCCGCGGCGGATTCTGGGTCCGGGCCAGCCACCCCGGGAGCGTCCGGGGTGCGGCTGCCTTCCGGGGCCGCCTTCTGGCCGCCCGGCCGGCCGGGCCGGCGGGGAGCGGCCCCTCCGGCGCACGCGCGCCGTGGTGGGAGGGGCCTGAGGAGGTGGGGCCTGCAGCGGGGCCCGGCGGGGGCGGAGCCGGCGGCCACCGCCCGCGGGCGAGTAAAGGAGAAGGCGGAGCGGGAGGCAAAAAGCCTACAGCACCCGGTATTCCCAGGCGGTCTCCCATCCAAGTACTAACCAGGCCCGACCCTGCTTAGCTTCCGAGATCAGACGAGATCGGGCGCGTTCAGGGTGGTATGGCCGTAGACGGGGGCGGGGACCGCGGGCTGCCTCTTGAGGCCCAGTTGCGCTGGCGCTGGCGCCTTAGGGCCAGCCAGCCCGGCGGTCAGCCCGCCCCGGCGGGACCCCGCCGCCCGCCCAGGCAGGGGGAACGGACGTCTCGGGTATCGGGCGGTGGCGGAGGGTTTGGCCACCACCTCCCAGCCGAGGGCCGGCGTGACCCAGCAAACCCTTCGGCGCTTGGCGCCCCGCCCAAGATCCCGCACGTCGCTCACAGGGACGTGGCCCCGGGGGCTTCGGGGCCCGGGGCCCGCGGTCCCTGGGGCATCGCCCCTGCCCGCCCACGCGGCGCTAGGCGCAGCCCGGCCGCAGCCCGGGCCGGCCCTGCTGCCCGACAGCAGCTGGCCCGAAGCCACTGGGAGCCACCATTGCGTCGCCACGGCCCCTCAGCCCCGGCAAGGCCACCCTTGCCCGCACACCACCCGCCGAGCTCAGGAGCCCGCCCCTGGTGGCCGGCAGGCCCGGGGAAGCGGCCCCGGCCCTCGATCCCGCTCCCGCACCCGGCCGCGGCGACACGGCGGAGGCGGGGCTTCTGCCGGAGGGAGCTGTGGCGGGACACACCGGCGCACAGGTGGCGGCAGCGGGGCTGGGCGCCAGTGGGGGCGGCCAGGTGCAGGTCGAGGGGCTCGCTGGCCGAAAGGACGGCAACCGGGCCCGCGGCGGATTCTGGGTCCGGGCCAGCCACCCCGGGAGCGTCCGGGGTGCGGCTGCCTTCCGGGGCCGCCTTCTGGCCGCCCGGCCGGCCGGGCCGGCGGGGAGCGGCCCCTCCGGTGCACGCGCGCCGTGGTGGGAGGGGCCTGAGGAGGTGGGGCCTGCAGCGGGGCCCGGCGGGGGCGGAGCCGGCGGCCACCGCCCGCGGGCGAGTAAAGGAGAAGGCGGAGCGGGAGGCAAAAAGCCTACAGCACCCGGTATTCCCAGGCGGTCTCCCATCCAAGTACTAACCAGGCCCGACCCTGCTTAGCTTCCGAGATCAGACGAGATCGGGCGCGTTCAGGGTGGTATGGCCGTAGACGGGGGCGGGGACCGCGGGCTGCCTCTTGAGGCCCAGTTGCGCTGGCGCTGGCGCCTTAGGGCCAGCCAGCCCGGCGGTCAGCCCGCCCAGGCAGGGGGAACGGACGTCTCGGGTATCGGGCGGTGGCGGAGGGTTTGGCCACCACCTCCCAGCCGAGGGCCGGCGTGACCCAGCAAACCCTTCGGCGCTTGGCGCCCCGCCCAAGATCCCGCACGTCGCTCACAGGGACGTGGCCCCGGAGGCTTCGGGGCCCGGGGCCCGCGGTCCCTGGGGCATCGCCCCTGCCCGCCCACGCGGCGCTAGGCGCAGCCCGGCCGCAGCCCGGGCCGGCCCTGCTGCCCGACTGCAGCTGGCCCGAAGCCACTGGGAGCCACCATTGCGTCGCCACGGCCCCTCAGCCCCGGCAAGGCCACCCTTGCCCGCACACCACCCGCCGAGCTCAGGAGCCCGCCCCTGGTGGCCGGCAGGCCCGGGGAAGCGGCCCCGGCCCTCGATCCCGCTCCCGCACCCGGCCGCGGCGACACGGCGGAGGCGGGGCTTCTGCCGGAGGGAGCTGTGGCGGGACACACCGGCGCACAGGTGGCGGCAGCGGGGCTGGGCGCCAGTGGGGGCGGCCAGGTGCAGGTCGAGGGGCTCGCTGGCCGAAAGGACGGCAACCGGGCCCGCGGCGGATTCTGGGTCCGGGCCAGCCACCCCGGGAGCGTCCGGGGTGCGGCTGCCTTCCGGGGCCGCCTTCTGGCCGCCCGGCCGGCCGGGCCGGCGGGGAGCGGCCCCTCCGGCGCACGCGCGCCGTGGTGGGAGGGGCCTGAGGAGGTGGGGCCTGCAGCGGGGCCCGGCGGGGGCGGAGCCGGCGGCCACCGCCCGCGGGCGAGTAAAGGAGAAGGCGGAGCGGGAGGCAAAAAGCCTACAGCACCCGGTATTCCCAGGCGGTCTCCCATCCAAGTACTAACCAGGCCCGACCCTGCTTAGCTTCCGAGATCAGACGAGATCGGGCGCGTTCAGGGTGGTATGGCCGTAGACGGGGGCGGGGACCGCGGGCTGCCTCTTGAGGCCCAGTTGCGCTGGCGCTGGCGCCTTAGGGCCAGCCAGCCCGGCGGTCAGCCCGCCCAGGCAGGGGGAACGGACGTCTCGGGTATCGGGCGGTGGCGGAGGGTTTGGCCACCACCTCCCAGCCGAGGGCCGGCGTGACCCAGCAAACCCTTCGGCGCTTGGCGCCCCGCCCAAGATCCCGCACGTCGCTCACAGGGACGTGGCCCCGGGGGCTTCGGGGCCCGGGGCCCGCGGTCCCTGGGGCATCGCCCCTGCCCGCCCACGCGGCGCTAGGCGCAGCCCGGCCGCAGCCCGGGCCGGCCCTGCTGCCCGACAGCAGCTGGCCCGAAGCCACTGGGAGCCACCATTGCGTCGCCACGGCCCCTCAGCCCCGGCAAGGCCACCCTTGCCCGCACACCACCCGCCGAGCTCAGGAGCCCGCCCCTGGTGGCCGGCAGGCCCGGGGAAGCGGCCCCGGCCCTCGATCCCGCTCCCGCACCCGGCCGCGGCGACACGGCGGAGGCGGGGCTTCTGCCGGAGGGAGCTGTGGCGGGACACACCGGCGCACAGGTGGCGGCAGCGGGGCTGGGCGCCAGTGGGGGCGGCCAGGTGCAGGTCGAGGGGCTCGCTGGCCGAAAGGACGGCAACCGGGCCCGCGGCGGATTCTGGGTCCGGGCCAGCCACCCCGGGAGCGTCCGGGGTGCGGCTGCCTTCCGGGGCCGCCTTCTGGCCGCCCGGCCGGCCGGGCCGGCGGGGAGCGGCCCCTCCGGCGCACGCGCGCCGTGGTGGGAGGGGCCTGAGGAGGTGGGGCCTGCAGCGGGGCCCGGCGGGGGCGGAGCCGGCGGCCACCGCCCGCGGGCGAGTAAAGGAGAAGGCGGAGCGGGAGGCAAAAAGCCTACAGCACCCGGTATTCCCAGGCGGTCTCCCATCCAAGTACTAACCAGGCCCGACCCTGCTTAGCTTCCGAGATCAGACGAGATCGGGCGCGTTCAGGGTGGTATGGCCGTAGACGGGGGCGGGGACCGCGGGCTGCCTCTTGAGGCCCAGTTGCGCTGGCGCTGGCGCCTTAGGGCCAGCCAGCCCGGCGGTCAGCCCGCCCAGGCAGGGGGAACGGACGTCTCGGGTATCGGGCGGTGGCGGAGGGTTTGGCCACCACCTCCCAGCCGAGGGCCGGCGTGACCCAGCAAACCCTTCGGCGCTTGGCGCCCCGCCCAAGATCCCGCACGTCGCTCACAGGGACGTGGCCCCGGGGGCTTCGGGGCCCGGGGCCCGCGGTCCCTGGGGCATCGCCCCTGCCCGCCCACGCGGCGCTAGGCGCAGCCCGGCCGCAGCCCGGGCCGGCCCTGCTGCCCGACAGCAGCTGGCCCGAAGCCACTGGGAGCCACCATTGCGTCGCCACGGCCCCTCAGCCCCGGCAAGGCCACCCTTGCCCGCACACCACCCGCCGAGCTCAGGAGCCCGCCCCTGGTGGCCGGCAGGCCCGGGGAAGCGGCCCCGGCCCTCGATCCCGCTCCCGCACCCGGCCGCGGCGACACGGCGGAGGCGGGGCTTCTGCCGGAGGGAGCTGTGGCGGGACACACCGGCGCACAGGTGGCGGCAGCGGGGCTGGGCGCCAGTGGGGGCGGCCAGGTGCAGGTCGAGGGGCTCGCTGGCCGAAAGGACGGCAACCGGGCCCGCGGCGGATTCTGGGTCCGGGCCAGCCACCCCGGGAGCGTCCGGGGTGCGGCTGCCTTCCGGGGCCGCCTTCTGGCCGCCCGGCCGGCCGGGCCGGCGGGGAGCGGCCCCTCCGGCGCACGCGCGCCGTGGTGGGAGGGGCCTGAGGAGGTGGGGCCTGCAGCGGGGCCCGGCGGGGGCGGAGCCGGCGGCCACCGCCCGCGGGCGAGTAAAGGAGAAGGCGGAGCGGGAGGCAAAAAGCCTACAGCACCCGGTATTCCCAGGCGGTCTCCCATCCAAGTACTAACCAGGCCCGACCCTGCTTAGCTTCCGAGATCAGACGAGATCGGGCGCGTTCAGGGTGGTATGGCCGTAGACGGGGGCGGGGACCGCGGGCTGCCTCTTGAGGCCCAGTTGCGCTGGCGCTGGCGCCTTAGGGCCAGCCAGCCCGGCGGTCAGCCCGCCCAGGCAGGGGGAACGGACGTCTCGGGTATCGGGCGGTGGCGGAGGGTTTGGCCACCACCTCCCAGCCGAGGGCCGGCGTGACCCAGCAAACCCTTCGGCGCTTGGCGCCCCGCCCAAGATCCCGCACGTCGCTCACAGGGACGTGGCCCCGGGGGCTTCGGGGCCCGGGGCCCGCGGTCCCTGGGGCATCGCCCCTGCCCGCCCACGCGGCGCTAGGCGCAGCCCGGCCGCAGCCCGGGCCGGCCCTGCTGCCCGACAGCAGCTGGCCCGAAGCCACTGGGAGCCACCATTGCGTCGCCACGGCCCCTCAGCCCCGGCAAGGCCACCCTTGCCCGCACACCACCCGCCGAGCTCAGGAGCCCGCCCCTGGTGGCCGGCAGGCCCGGGGAAGCGGCCCCGGCCCTCGATCCCGCTCCCGCACCCGGCCGCGGCGACACGGCGGAGGCGGGGCTTCTGCCGGAGGGAGCTGTGGCGGGACACACCGGCGCACAGGTGGCGGCAGCGGGGCTGGGCGCCAGTGGGGGCGGCCAGGTGCAGGTCGAGGGGCTCGCTGGCCGAAAGGACGGCAACCGGGCCCGCGGCGGATTCTGGGTCCGGGCCAGCCACCCCGGGAGCGTCCGGGGTGCGGCTGCCTTCCGGGGCCGCCTTCTGGCCGCCCGGCCGGCCGGGCCGGCGGGGAGCGGCCCCTCCGGCGCACGCGCGCCGTGGTGGGAGGGGCCTGAGGAGGTGGGGCCTGCAGCGGGGCCCGGCGGGGGCGGAGCCGGCGGCCACCGCCCGCGGGCGAGTAAAGGAGAAGGCGGAGCGGGAGGCAAAAAGCCTACAGCACCCGGTATTCCCAGGCGGTCTCCCATCCAAGTACTAACCAGGCCCGACCCTGCTTAGCTTCCGAGATCAGACGAGATCGGGCGCGTTCAGGGTGGTATGGCCGTAGACGGGGGCGGGGACCGCGGGCTGCCTCTTGAGGCCCAGTTGCGCTGGCGCTGGCGCCTTAGGGCCAGCCAGCCCGGCGGTCAGCCCGCCCCGGCGGGACCCCGCCGCCCGCCCAGGCAGGGGGAACGGACGTCTCGGGTATCGGGCGGTGGCGGAGGGTTTGGCCACCACCTCCCAGCCGAGGGCCGGCGTGACCCAGCAAACCCTTCGGCGCTTGGCGCCCCGCCCAAGATCCCGCACGTCGCTCACAGGGACGTGGCCCCGGGGGCTTCGGGGCCCGGGGCCCGCGGTCCCTGGGGCATCGCCCCTGCCCGCCCACGCGGCGCTAGGCGCAGCCCGGCCGCAGCCCGGGCCGGCCCTGCTGCCCGACAGCAGCTGGCCCGAAGCCACTGGGAGCCACCATTGCGTCGCCACGGCCCCTCAGCCCCGGCAAGGCCACCCTTGCCCGCACACCACCCGCCGAGCTCAGGAGCCCGCCCCTGGTGGCCGGCAGGCCCGGGGAAGCGGCCCCGGCCCTCGATCCCGCTCCCGCACCCGGCCGCGGCGACACGGCGGAGGCGGGGCTTCTGCCGGAGGGAGCTGTGGCGGGACACACCGGCGCACAGGTGGCGGCAGCGGGGCTGGGCGCCAGTGGGGGCGGCCAGGTGCAGGTCGAGGGGCTCGCTGGCCGAAAGGACGGCAACCGGGCCCGCGGCGGATTCTGGGTCCGGGCCAGCCACCCCGGGAGCGTCCGGGGTGCGGCTGCCTTCCGGGGCCGCCTTCTGGCCGCCCGGCCGGCCGGGCCGGCGGGGAGCGGCCCCTCCGGTGCACGCGCGCCGTGGTGGGAGGGGCCTGAGGAGGTGGGGCCTGCAGCGGGGCCCGGCGGGGGCGGAGCCGGCGGCCACCGCCCGCGGGCGAGTAAAGGAGAAGGCGGAGCGGGAGGCAAAAAGCCTACAGCACCCGGTATTCCCAGGCGGTCTCCCATCCAAGTACTAACCAGGCCCGACCCTGCTTAGCTTCCGAGATCAGACGAGATCGGGCGCGTTCAGGGTGGTATGGCCGTAGACGGGGGCGGGGACCGCGGGCTGCCTCTTGAGGCCCAGTTGCGCTGGCGCTGGCGCCTTAGGGCCAGCCAGCCCGGCGGTCAGCCCGCCCAGGCAGGGGGAACGGACGTCTCGGGTATCGGGCGGTGGCGGAGGGTTTGGCCACCACCTCCCAGCCGAGGGCCGGCGTGACCCAGCAAACCCTTCGGCGCTTGGCGCCCCGCCCAAGATCCCGCACGTCGCTCACAGGGACGTGGCCCCGGAGGCTTCGGGGCCCGGGGCCCGCGGTCCCTGGGGCATCGCCCCTGCCCGCCCACGCGGCGCTAGGCGCAGCCCGGCCGCAGCCCGGGCCGGCCCTGCTGCCCGACTGCAGCTGGCCCGAAGCCACTGGGAGCCACCATTGCGTCGCCACGGCCCCTCAGCCCCGGCAAGGCCACCCTTGCCCGCACACCACCCGCCGAGCTCAGGAGCCCGCCCCTGGTGGCCGGCAGGCCCGGGGAAGCGGCCCCGGCCCTCGATCCCGCTCCCGCACCCGGCCGCGGCGACACGGCGGAGGCGGGGCTTCTGCCGGAGGGAGCTGTGGCGGGACACACCGGCGCACAGGTGGCGGCAGCGGGGCTGGGCGCCAGTGGGGGCGGCCAGGTGCAGGTCGAGGGGCTCGCTGGCCGAAAGGACGGCAACCGGGCCCGCGGCGGATTCTGGGTCCGGGCCAGCCACCCCGGGAGCGTCCGGGGTGCGGCTGCCTTCCGGGGCCGCCTTCTGGCCGCCCGGCCGGCCGGGCCGGCGGGGAGCGGCCCCTCCGGCGCACGCGCGCCGTGGTGGGAGGGGCCTGAGGAGGTGGGGCCTGCAGCGGGGCCCGGCGGGGGCGGAGCCGGCGGCCACCGCCCGCGGGCGAGTAAAGGAGAAGGCGGAGCGGGAGGCAAAAAGCCTACAGCACCCGGTATTCCCAGGCGGTCTCCCATCCAAGTACTAACCAGGCCCGACCCTGCTTAGCTTCCGAGATCAGACGAGATCGGGCGCGTTCAGGGTGGTATGGCCGTAGACGGGGGCGGGGACCGCGGGCTGCCTCTTGAGGCCCAGTTGCGCTGGCGCTGGCGCCTTAGGGCCAGCCAGCCCGGCGGTCAGCCCGCCCAGGCAGGGGGAACGGACGTCTCGGGTATCGGGCGGTGGCGGAGGGTTTGGCCACCACCTCCCAGCCGAGGGCCGGCGTGACCCAGCAAACCCTTCGGCGCTTGGCGCCCCGCCCAAGATCCCGCACGTCGCTCACAGGGACGTGGCCCCGGGGGCTTCGGGGCCCGGGGCCCGCGGTCCCTGGGGCATCGCCCCTGCCCGCCCACGCGGCGCTAGGCGCAGCCCGGCCGCAGCCCGGGCCGGCCCTGCTGCCCGACAGCAGCTGGCCCGAAGCCACTGGGAGCCACCATTGCGTCGCCACGGCCCCTCAGCCCCGGCAAGGCCACCCTTGCCCGCACACCACCCGCCGAGCTCAGGAGCCCGCCCCTGGTGGCCGGCAGGCCCGGGGAAGCGGCCCCGGCCCTCGATCCCGCTCCCGCACCCGGCCGCGGCGACACGGCGGAGGCGGGGCTTCTGCCGGAGGGAGCTGTGGCGGGACACACCGGCGCACAGGTGGCGGCAGCGGGGCTGGGCGCCAGTGGGGGCGGCCAGGTGCAGGTCGAGGGGCTCGCTGGCCGAAAGGACGGCAACCGGGCCCGCGGCGGATTCTGGGTCCGGGCCAGCCACCCCGGGAGCGTCCGGGGTGCGGCTGCCTTCCGGGGCCGCCTTCTGGCCGCCCGGCCGGCCAGGCCGGCGGGGAGCGGCCCCTCCGGCGCACGCGCGCCGTGGTGGGAGGGGCCTGAGGAGGTGGGGCCTGCAGCGGGGCCCGGCGGGGGCGGAGCCGGCGGCCACCGCCCGCGGGCGAGTAAAGGAGAAGGCGGAGCGGGAGGCAAAAAGCCTACAGCACCCGGTATTCCCAGGCGGTCTCCCATCCAAGTACTAACCAGGCCCGACCCTGCTTAGCTTCCGAGATCAGACGAGATCGGGCGCGTTCAGGGTGGTATGGCCGTAGACGGGGGCGGGGACCGCGGGCTGCCTCTTGAGGCCCAGTTGCGCTGGCGCTGGCGCCTTAGGGCCAGCCAGCCCGGCGGTCAGCCCGCCCAGGCAGGGGGAACGGACGTCTCGGGTATCGGGCGGTGGCGGAGGGTTTGGCCACCACCTCCCAGCCGAGGGCCGGCGTGACCCAGCAAACCCTTCGGCGCTTGGCGCCCCGCCCAAGATCCCGCACGTCGCTCACAGGGACGTGGCCCCGGGGGCTTCGGGGCCCGGGGCCCGCGGTCCCTGGGGCATCGCCCCTGCCCGCCCACGCGGCGCTAGGCGCAGCCCGGCCGCAGCCCGGGCCGGCCCTGCTGCCCGACAGCAGCTGGCCCGAAGCCACTGGGAGCCACCATTGCGTCGCCACGGCCCCTCAGCCCCGGCAAGGCCACCCTTGCCCGCACACCACCCGCCGAGCTCAGGAGCCCGCCCCTGGTGGCCGGCAGGCCCGGGGAAGCGGCCCCGGCCCTCGATCCCGCTCCCGCACCCGGCCGCGGCGACACGGCGGAGGCGGGGCTTCTGCCGGAGGGAGCTGTGGCGGGACACACCGGCGCACAGGTGGCGGCAGCGGGGCTGGGCGCCAGTGGGGGCGGCCAGGTGCAGGTCGAGGGGCTCGCTGGCCGAAAGGACGGCAACCGGGCCCGCGGCGGATTCTGAGTCCGGGCCAGCCACCCCGGGAGCGTCCGGGGTGCGGCTGCCTTCCGGGGCCGCCTTCTGGCCGCCCGGCCGGCCGGGCCGGCGGGGAGCGGCCCCTCCGGCGCACGCGCGCCGTGGTGGGAGGGGCCTGAGGAGGTGGGGCCTGCAGCGGGGCCCGGCGGGGGCGGAGCCGGCGGCCACCGCCCGCGGGCGAGTAAAGGAGAAGGCGGAGCGGGAGGCAAAAAGCCTACAGCACCCGGTATTCCCAGGCGGTCTCCCATCCAAGTACTAACCAGGCCCGACCCTGCTTAGCTTCCGAGATCAGACGAGATCGGGCGCGTTCAGGGTGGTATGGCCGTAGACGGGGGCGGGGACCGCGGGCTGCCTCTTGAGGCCCAGTTGCGCTGGCGCTGGCGCCTTAGGGCCAGCCAGCCCGGCGGTCAGCCCGCCCAGGCAGGGGGAACGGACGTCTCGGGTATCGGGCGGTGGCGGAGGGTTTGGCCACCACCTCCCAGCCGAGGGCCGGCGTGACCCAGCAAACCCTTCGGCGCTTGGCGCCCCGCCCAAGATCCCGCACGTCGCTCACAGGGACGTGGCCCCGGGGGCTTCGGGGCCCGGGGCCCGCGGTCCCTGGGGCATCGCCCCTGCCCGCCCACGCGGCGCTAGGCGCAGCCCGGCCGCAGCCCGGGCCGGCCCTGCTGCCCGACAGCAGCTGGCCCGAAGCCACTGGGAGCCACCATTGCGTCGCCACGGCCCCTCAGCCCCGGCAAGGCCACCCTTGCCCGCACACCACCCGCCGAGCTCAGGAGCCCGCCCCTGGTGGCCGGCAGGCCCGGGGAAGCGGCCCCGGCCCTCGATCCCGCTCCCGCACCCGGCCGCGGCGACACGGCGGAGGCGGGGCTTCTGCCGGAGGGAGCTGTGGCGGGACACACCGGCGCACAGGTGGCGGCAGCGGGGCTGGGCGCCAGTGGGGGCGGCCAGGTGCAGGTCGAGGGGCTCGCTGGCCGAAAGGACGGCAACCGGGCCCGCGGCGGATTCTGGGTCCGGGCCAGCCACCCCGGGAGCGTCCGGGGTGCGGCTGCCTTCCGGGGCCGCCTTCTGGCCGCCCGGCCGGCCGGGCCGGCGGGGAGCGGCCCCTCCGGCGCACGCGCGCCGTGGTGGGAGGGGCCTGAGGAGGTGGGGCCTGCAGCGGGGCCCGGCGGGGGCGGAGCCGGCGGCCACCGCCCGCGGGCGAGTAAAGGAGAAGGCGGAGCGGGAGGCAAAAAGCCTACAGCACCCGGTATTCCCAGGCGGTCTCCCATCCAAGTACTAACCAGGCCCGACCCTGCTTAGCTTCCGAGATCAGACGAGATCGGGCGCGTTCAGGGTGGTATGGCCGTAGACGGGGGCGGGGACCGCGGGCTGCCTCTTGAGGCCCAGTTGCGCTGGCGCTGGCGCCTTAGGGCCAGCCAGCCCGGCGGTCAGCCCGCCCCGGCGGGACCCCGCCGCCCGCCCAGGCAGGGGGAACGGACGTCTCGGGTATCGGGCGGTGGCGGAGGGTTTGGCCACCACCTCCCAGCCGAGGGCCGGCGTGACCCAGCAAACCCTTCGGCGCTTGGCGCCCCGCCCAAGATCCCGCACGTCGCTCACAGGGACGTGGCCCCGGGGGCTTCGGGGCCCGGGGCCCGCGGTCCCTGGGGCATCGCCCCTGCCCGCCCACGCGGCGCTAGGCGCAGCCCGGCCGCAGCCCGGGCCGGCCCTGCTGCCCGACAGCAGCTGGCCCGAAGCCACTGGGAGCCACCATTGCGTCGCCACGGCCCCTCAGCCCCGGCAAGGCCACCCTTGCCCGCACACCACCCGCCGAGCTCAGGAGCCCGCCCCTGGTGGCCGGCAGGCCCGGGGAAGCGGCCCCGGCCCTCGATCCCGCTCCCGCACCCGGCCGCGGCGACACGGTGGAGGCGGGGCTTCTGCCGGAGGGAGCTGTGGCGGGACACACCGGCGCACAGGTGGCGGCAGCGGGGCTGGGCGCCAGTGGGGGCGGCCAGGTGCAGGTCGAGGGGCTCGCTGGCCGAAAGGACGGCAACCGGGCCCGCGGCGGATTCTGGGTCCGGGCCAGCCACCCCGGGAGCGTCCGGGGTGCGGCTGCCTTCCGGGGCCGCCTTCTGGCCGCCCGGCCGGCCGGGCCGGCGGGGAGCGGCCCCTCCGGCGCACGCGCGCCGTGGTGGGAGGGGCCTGAGGAGGTGGGGCCTGCAGCGGGGCCCGGCGGGGGCGGAGCCGGCGGCCACCGCCCGCGGGCGAGTAAAGGAGAAGGCGGAGCGGGAGGCAAAAAGCCTACAGCACCCGGTATTCCCAGGCGGTCTCCCATCCAAGTACTAACCAGGCCCGACCCTGCTTAGCTTCCGAGATCAGACGAGATCGGGCGCGTTCAGGGTGGTATGGCCGTAGACGGGGGCGGGGACCGCGGGCTGCCTCTTGAGGCCCAGTTGCGCTGGCGCTGGCGCCTTAGGGCCAGCCAGCCCGGCGGTCAGCCCGCCCAGGCAGGGGGAACGGACGTCTCGGGTATCGGGCGGTGGCGGAGGGTTTGGCCACCACCTCCCAGCCGAGGGCCGGCGTGACCCAGCAAACCCTTCGGCGCTTGGCGCCCCGCCCAAGATCCCGCACGTCGCTCACAGGGACGTGGCCCCGGGGGCTTCGGGGCCCGGGGCCCGCGGTCCCTGGGGCATCGCCCCTGCCCGCCCACGCGGCGCTAGGCGCAGCCCGGCCGCAGCCCGGGCCGGCCCTGCTGCCCGACAGCAGCTGGCCCGAAGCCACTGGGAGCCACCATTGCGTCGCCACGGCCCCTCAGCCCCGGCAAGGCCACCCTTGCCCGCACACCACCCGCCGAGCTCAGGAGCCCGCCCCTGGTGGCCGGCAGGCCCGGGGAAGCGGCCCCGGCCCTCGATCCCGCTCCCGCACCCGGCCGCGGCGACACGGCGGAGGCGGGGCTTCTGCCGGAGGGAGCTGTGGCGGGACACACCGGCGCACAGGTGGCGGCAGCGGGGCTGGGCGCCAGTGGGGGCGGCCAGGTGCAGGTCGAGGGTCTCGCTGGCCGAAAGGACGGCAACCGGGCCCGCGGCGGATTCTGGGTCCGGGCCAGCCACCCCGGGAGCGTCCGGGGTGCGGCTGCCTTCCGGGGCCGCCTTCTGGCCGCCCGGCCGGCCGGGCCGGCGGGGAGCGGCCCCTCCGGCGCACGCGCGCCGTGGTGGGAGGGGCCTGAGGAGGTGGGGCCTGCAGCGGGGCCCGGCGGGGGCGGAGCCGGCGGCCACCGCCCGCGGGCGAGTAAAGGAGAAGGCGGAGCGGGAGGCAAAAAGCCTACAGCACCCGGTATTCCCAGGCGGTCTCCCATCCAAGTACTAACCAGGCCCGACCCTGCTTAGCTTCCGAGATCAGACGAGATCGGGCGCGTTCAGGGTGGTATGGCCGTAGACGGGGGCGGGGACCGCGGGCTGCCTCTTGAGGCCCAGTTGCGCTGGCGCTGGCGCCTTAGGGCCAGCCAGCCCGGCGGTCAGCCCGCCCAGGCAGGGGGAACGGACGTCTCGGGTATCGGGCGGTGGCGGAGGGTTTGGCCACCACCTCCCAGCCGAGGGCCGGCGTGACCCAGCAAACCCTTCGGCGCTTGGCGCCCCGCCCAAGATCCCGCACGTCGCTCACAGGGACGTGGCCCCGGGGGCTTCGGGGCCCGGGGCCCGCGGTCCCTGGGGCATCGCCCCTGCCCGCCCACGCGGCGCTAGGCGCAGCCCGGCCGCAGCCCGGGCCGGCCCTGCTGCCCGACAGCAGCTGGCCCGAAGCCACTGGGAGCCACCATTGCGTCGCCACGGCCCCTCAGCCCCGGCAAGGCCACCCTTGCCCGCACACCACCCGCCGAGCTCAGGAGCCCGCCCCTGGTGGCCGGCAGGCCCGGGGAAGCGGCCCCGGCCCTCGATCCCGCTCCCGCACCCGGCCGCGGCGACACGGCGGAGGCGGGGCTTCTGCCGGAGGGAGCTGTGGCGGGACACACCGGCGCACAGGTGGCGGCAGCGGGGCTGGGCGCCAGTGGGGGCGGCCAGGTGCAGGTCGAGGGGCTCGCTGGCCGAAAGGACGGCAACCGGGCCCGCGGCGGATTCTGGGTCCGGGCCAGCCACCCCGGGAGCGTCCGGGGTGCGGCTGCCTTCCGGGGCCGCCTTCTGGCCGCCCGGCCGGCCGGGCCGGCGGGGAGCGGCCCCTCCGGCGCACGCGCGCCGTGGTGGGAGGGGCCTGAGGAGGTGGGGCCTGCAGCGGGGCCCGGCGGGGGCGGAGCCGGCGGCCACCGCCCGCGGGCGAGTAAAGGAGAAGGCGGAGCGGGAGGCAAAAAGCCTACAGCACCCGGTATTCCCAGGCGGTCTCCCATCCAAGTACTAACCAGGCCCGACCCTGCTTAGCTTCCGAGATCAGACGAGATCGGGCGCGTTCAGGGTGGTATGGCCGTAGACGGGGGCGGGGACCGCGGGCTGCCTCTTGAGGCCCAGTTGCGCTGGCGCTGGCGCCTTAGGGCCAGCCAGCCCGGCGGTCAGCCCGCCCAGGCAGGGGGAACGGACGTCTCGGGTATCGGGCGGTGGCGGAGGGTTTGGCCACCACCTCCCAGCCGAGGGCCGGCGTGACCCAGCAAACCCTTCGGCGCTTGGCGCCCCGCCCAAGATCCCGCACGTCGCTCACAGGGACGTGGCCCCGGGGGCTTCGGGGCCCGGGGCCCGCGGTCCCTGGGGCATCGCCCCTGCCCGCCCACGCGGCGCTAGGCGCAGCCCGGCCGCAGCCCGGGCCGGCCCTGCTGCCCGACAGCAGCTGGCCCGAAGCCACTGGGAGCCACCATTGCGTCGCCACGGCCCCTCAGCCCCGGCAAGGCCACCCTTGCCCGCACACCACCCGCCGAGCTCAGGAGCCCGCCCCTGGTGGCCGGCAGGCCCGGGGAAGCGGCCCCGGCCCTCGATCCCGCTCCCGCACCCGGCCGCGGCGACACGGCGGAGGCGGGGCTTCTGCCGGAGGGAGCTGTGGCGGGACACACCGGCGCACAGGTGGCGGCAGCGGGGCTGGGCGCCAGTGGGGGCGGCCAGGTGCAGGTCGAGGGGCTCGCTGGCCGAAAGGACGGCAACCGGGCCCGCGGCGGATTCTGGGTCCGGGCCAGCCACCCCGGGAGCGTCCGGGGTGCGGCTGCCTTCCGGGGCCGCCTTCTGGCCGCCCGGCCGGCCGGGCCGGCGGGGAGCGGCCCCTCCGGCGCACGCGCGCCGTGGTGGGAGGGGCCTGAGGAGGTGGGGCCTGCAGCGGGGCCCGGCGGGGGCGGAGCCGGCGGCCACCGCCCGCGGGCGAGTAAAGGAGAAGGCGGAGCGGGAGGCAAAAAGCCTACAGCACCCGGTATTCCCAGGCGGTCTCCCATCCAAGTACTAACCAGGCCCGACCCTGCTTAGCTTCCGAGATCAGACGAGATCGGGCGCGTTCAGGGTGGTATGGCCGTAGACGGGGACGGGGACCGCGGGCTGCCTCTTGAGGCCCAGTTGCGCTGGCGCTGGCGCCTTAGGGCCAGCCAGCCCGGCGGTCAGCCCGCCCCGGTGGGACCCCGCCGCCCGCCCAGGCAGGGGAAACGGACGTCTCGGGTATCGGGCGGTGGCGGAGGGTTTGGCCACCACCTCCCAGCCGAGGGCCGGCGTGACCCAGCAAACCCTTCGGCGCTTGGCGCCCCGTCCAAGATCCCGCACGTCGCTCACAGGGACGTGGGCCCGGGGGCTTCGGGGCCCGGGGCCCGCGGTCCCTGGGGCATCGCCCCTGCCCGCCCACGCGGCGCTAGGCGCAGCCCGGCCGCAGCCCGGGCCGGCCCTGCTGCCTGACAGCAGCTGGCCCGAAGCCACTGGGAGCCACCATTGCGTCGCCACGGCCCCTCAGCCCCGGCAAGGCCACCCTTGCCCGCACACCACCCGCCGAGCTCAGGAGCCCGCCCCTGGTGGCCGGCAGGCCCGGGGAAGCGGCCCCGGCCCTCGATCCCGCTCCCGCACCCGGCCGCGGCGACACGGCGGAGGCGGGGCTTCTGCCGGAGGGAGCTGTGGCGGGACACACCGGCGCACAGGTGGCGGCAGCGGGGCTGGGCGCCAGTGGGGGCGGCCAGGTGCAGGTCGAGGGGCTCGCTGGCCGAAAGGACGGCAACCGGGCCCGCGGCGGATTCTGGGTCCGGGCCAGCCACCCCGGGAGCGTCCGGGGTGCGGCTGCCTTCCGGGGCCGCCTTCTGGCCGCCCGGCCGGCCGGGCCGGCGGGGAGCGGCCCCTCCGGCGCACGCGCGCCGTGGTGGGAGGGGCCTGAGGAGGTGGGGCCTGCAGCGGGGCCCGGCGGGGGCGGAGCCGGCGGCCACCGCCCGCGGGCGAGTAAAGGAGAAGGCGGAGCGGGAGGCAAAAAGCCTACAGCACCCGGTATTCCCAGGCGGTCTCCCATCCAAGTACTAACCAGGCCCGACCCTGCTTAGCTTCCGAGATCAGACGAGATCGGGCGCGTTCAGGGTGGTATGGCCGTAGACGGGGGCGGGGACCGCGGGCTGCCTCTTGAGGCCCAGTTGCGCTGGCGCTGGCGCCTTAGGGCCAGCCAGCCCGGCGGTCAGCCCGCCCCGGCGGGACCCCGCCGCCCGCCCAGGCAGGGGGAACGGACGTCTCGGGTATCGGGCGGTGGCGGAGGGTTTGGCCACCACCTCCCAGCCGAGGGCCGGCGTGACCCAGCAAACCCTACGGCGCTTGGCGCCCCGCCCAAGATCCCGCACGTCGCTCACAGGGACGTGGCCCCGGGGGCTTCGGGGCCCGGGGCCCGCGGTCCCTGGGGCATCGCCCCTGCCCGCCCACGCGGCGCTAGGCGCAGCCCGGCCGCAGCCCGGGCCGGCCCTGCTGCCCGACAGCAGCTGGCCCGAAGCCACTGGGAGCCACCATTGCGTCGCCACGGCCCCTCAGCCCCGGCAAGGCCACCCTTGCCCGCACACCACCCGCCGAGCTCAGGAGCCCGCCCCTGGTGGCCGGCAGGCCCGGGGAAGCGGCCCCGGCCCTCGATCCCGCTCCCGCACCCGGCCGCGGCGACACGGCGGAGGCGGGGCTTCTGCCGGAGGGAGCTGTGGCGGGACACACCGGCGCACAGGTGGCGGCAGCGGGGCTGGGCGCCAGTGGGGGCGGCCAGGTGCAGGTCGAGGGGCTCGCTGGCCGAAAGGACGGCAACCGGGCCCGCGGCGGATTCTGGGTCCGGGCCAGCCACCCCGGGAGCGTCCGGGGTGCGGCTGCCTTCCGGGGCCGCCTTCTGGCCGCCCGGCCGGCCGGGCCGGCGGGGAGCGGCCCCTCCGGCGCACGCGCGCCGTGGTGGGAGGGGCCTGAGGAGGTGGGGCCTGCAGCGGGGCCCGGCGGGGGCGGAGCCGGCGGCCACCGCCCGCGGGCGAGTAAAGGAGAAGGCGGAGCGGGAGGCAAAAAGCCTACAGCACCCGGTATTCCCAGGCGGTCTCCCATCCAAGTACTAACCAGGCCCGACCCTGCTTAGCTTCCGAGATCAGACGAGATCGGGCGCGTTCAGGGTGGTATGGCCGTAGACGGGGACGGGGACCGCGGGCTGCCTCTTGAGGCCCAGTTGCGCTGGCGCTGGCGCCTTAGGGCCAGCCAGCCCGGCGGTCAGCCCGCCCAGGCAGGGGGAACGGACGTCTCGGGTATCGGGCGGTGGCGGAGGGTTTGGCCACCACCTCCCAGCCGAGGGCCGGCGTGACCCAGCAAACCCTTCGGCGCTTGGCGCCCCGCCCAAGATCCCGCACGTCGCTCACAGGGACGTGGCCCCGGGGGCTTCGGGGCCCGGGGCCCGCGGTCCCTGGGGCATCGCCCCTGCCCGCCCACGCGGCGCTAGGCGCAGCCCGGCCGCAGCCCGGGCCGGCCCTGCTGCCCGACAGCAGCTGGCCCGAAGCCACTGGGAGCCACCATTGCGTCGCCACGGCCCCTCAGCCCCGGCAAGGCCACCCTTGCCCGCACACCACCCGCCGAGCTCAGGAGCCCGCCCCTGGTGGCCGGCAGGCCCGGGGAAGCGGCCCCGGCCCTCGATCCCGCTCCCGCACCCGGCCGCGGCGACACGGCGGAGGCGGGGCTTCTGCCGGAGGGAGCTGTGGCGGGACACACCGGCGCACAGGTGGCGGCAGCGGGGCTGGGCGCCAGTGGGGGCGGCCAGGTGCAGGTCGAGGGGCTCGCTGGCCGAAAGGACGGCAACCGGGCCCGCGGCGGATTCTGGGTCCGGGCCAGCCACCCCGGGAGCGTCCGGGGTGCGGCTGCCTTCCGGGGCCGCCTTCTGGCCGCCCGGCCGGCCGGGCCGGCGGGGAGCGGCCCCTCCGGCGCACGCGCGCCGTGGTGGGAGGGGCCTGAGGAGGTGGGGCCTGCAGCGGGGCCCGGCGGGGGCGGAGCCGGCGGCCACCGCCCGCGGGCGAGTAAAGGAGAAGGCGGAGCGGGAGGCAAAAAGCCTACAGCACCCGGTATTCCCAGGCGGTCTCCCATCCAAGTACTAACCAGGCCCGACCCTGCTTAGCTTCCGAGATCAGACGAGATCGGGCGCGTTCAGGGTGGTATGGCCGTAGACGGGGGCGGGGACCGCGGGCTGCCTCTTGAGGCCCAGTTGCGCTGGCGCTGGCGCCTTAGGGCCAGCCAGCCCGGCGGTCAGCCCGCCCCGGCGGGACCCCGCCGCCCGCCCAGGCAGGGGGAACGGACGTCTCGGGTATCGGGCGGTGGCGGAGGGTTTGGCCACCACCTCCCAGCCGAGGGCCGGCGTGACCCAGCAAACCCTTCGGCGCTTGGCGCCCCGCCCAAGATCCCGCACGTCGCTCACAGGGACGTGGCCCCGGGGGCTTCGGGGCCCGGGGCCCGCGGTCCCTGGGGCATCGCCCCTGCCCGCCCACGCGGCGCTAGGCGCAGCCCGGCCGCAGCCCGGGCCGGCCCTGCTGCCCGACAGCAGCTGGCCCGAAGCCACTGGGAGCCACCATTGCGTCGCCACGGCCCCTCAGCCCCGGCAAGGCCACCCTTGCCCGCACACCACCCGCCGAGCTCAGGAGCCCGCCCCTGGTGGCCGGCAGGCCCGGGGAAGCGGCCCCGGCCCTCGATCCCGCTCCCGCACCCGGCCGCGGCGACACGGCGGAGGCGGGGCTTCTGCCGGAGGGAGCTGTGGCGGGACACACCGGCGCACAGGTGGCGGCAGCGGGGCTGGGCGCCAGTGGGGGCGGCCAGGTGCAGGTCGAGGGGCTCGCTGGCCGAAAGGACGGCAACCGGGCCCGCGGCGGATTCTGGGTCCGGGCCAGCCACCCCGGGAGCGTCCGGGGTGCGGCTGCCTTCCGGGGCCGCCTTCTGGCCGCCCGGCCGGCCGGGCCGGCGGGGAGCGGCCCCTCCGGCGCACGCGCGCCGTGGTGGGAGGGGCCTGAGGAGGTGGGGCCTGCAGCGGGGCCCGGCGGGGGCGGAGCCGGCGGCCACCGCCCGCGGGCGAGTAAAGGAGAAGGCGGAGCGGGAGGCAAAAAGCCTACAGCACCCGGTATTCCCAGGCGGTCTCCCATCCAAGTACTAACCAGGCCCGACCCTGCTTAGCTTCCGAGATCAGACGAGATCGGGCGCGTTCAGGGTGGTATGGCCGTAGACGGGGACGGGGACCGCGGGCTGCCTCTTGAGGCCCAGTTGCGCTGGCGCTGGCGCCTTAGGGCCAGCCAGCCCGGCGGTCAGCCCGCCCCGGCGGGACCCCGCCGCCCGCCCAGGCAGGGGGAACGGACGTCTCGGGTATCGGGCGGTGGCGGAGGGTTTGGCCACCACCTCCCAGCCGAGGGCCGGCGTGACCCAGCAAACCCTTCGGCGCTTGGCGCCCCGCCCAAGATCCCGCACGTCGCTCACAGGGACGTGGCCCCGGGGGCTTCGGGGCCCGGGGCCCGCGGTCCCTGGGGCATCGCCCCTGCCCGCCCACGCGGCGCTAGGCGCAGCCCGGCCGCAGCCCGGGCCGGCCCTGCTGCCCGACAGCAGCTGGCCCGAAGCCACTGGGAGCCACCATTGCGTCGCCACGGCCCCTCAGCCCCGGCAAGGCCACCCTTGCCCGCACACCACCCGCCGAGCTCAGGAGCCCGCCCCTGGTGGCCGGCAGGCCCGGGGAAGCGGCCCCGGCCCTCGATCCCGCTCCCGCACCCGGCCGCGGCAACACGGCGGAGGCGGGGCTTCTGCCGGAGGGAGCTGTGGCGGGACACACCGGCGCACAGGTGGCGGCAGCGGGGCTGGGCGCCAGTGGGGGCGGCCAGGTGCAGGTCGAGGGGCTCGCTGGCCGAAAGGACGGCAACCGGGCCCGCGGCGGATTCTGGGTCCGGGCCAGCCACCCCGGGAGCGTCCGGGGTGCGGCTGCCTTCCGGGGCCGCCTTCTGGCCGCCCGGCCGGCCGGGCCGGCGGGGAGCGGCCCCTCCGGCGCACGCGCGCCGTGGTGGGAGGGGCCTGAGGAGGTGGGGCCTGCAGCGGGGCCCGGCGGGGGCGGAGCCGGCGGCCACCGCCCGCGGGCGAGTAAAGGAGAAGGCGGAGCGGGAGGCAAAAAGCCTACAGCACCCGGTATTCCCAGGCGGTCTCCCATCCAAGTACTAACCAGGCCCGACCCTGCTTAGCTTCCGAGATCAGACGAGATCGGGCGCGTTCAGGGTGGTATGGCCGTAGACGGGGGCGGGGACCGCGGGCTGCCTCTTGAGGCCCAGTTGCGCTGGCGCTGGCGCCTTAGGGCCAGCCAGCCCGGCGGTCAGCCCGCCCAGGCAGGGGGAACGGACGTCTCGGGTATCGGGCGGTGGCGGAGGGTTTGGCCACCACCTCCCAGCCGAGGGCCGGCGTGACCCAGCAAACCCTTCGGCGCTTGGCGCCCCGCCCAAGATCCCGCACGTCGCTCACAGGGACGTGGCCCCGGGGGCTTCGGGGCCCGGGGCCCGCGGTCCCTGGGGCATCGCCCCTGCCCGCCCACGCGGCGCTAGGCGCAGCCCGGCCGCAGCCCGGGCCGGCCCTGCTGCCCGACAGCAGCTGGCCCGAAGCCACTGGGAGCCACCATTGCGTCGCCACGGCCCCTCAGCCCCGGCAAGGCCACCCTTGCCCGCACACCACCCGCCGAGCTCAGGAGCCCGCCCCTGGTGGCCGGCAGGCCCGGGGAAGCGGCCCCGGCCCTCGATCCCGCTCCCGCACCCGGCCGCGGCGACACGGCGGAGGCGGGGCTTCTGCCGGAGGGAGCTGTGGCGGGACACACCGGCGCACAGGTGGCGGCAGCGGGGCTGGGCGCCAGTGGGGGCGGCCAGGTGCAGGTCGAGGGGCTCGCTGGCCGAAAGGACGGCAACCGGGCCCGCGGCGGATTCTGGGTCCGGGCCAGCCACCCCGGGAGCGTCCGGGGTGCGGCTGCCTTCCGGGGCCGCCTTCTGGCCGCCCGGCCGGCCGGGCCGGCGGGGAGCGGCCCCTCCGGCGCACGCGCGCCGTGGTGGGAGGGGCCTGAGGAGGTGGGGCCTGCAGCGGGGCCCGGCGGGGGCGGAGCCGGCGGCCACCGCCCGCGGGCGAGTAAAGGAGAAGGCGGAGCGGGAGGCAAAAAGCCTACAGCACCCGGTATTCCCAGGCGGTCTCCCATCCAAGTACTAACCAGGCCCGACCCTGCTTAGCTTCCGAGATCAGACGAGATCGGGCGCGTTCAGGGTGGTATGGCCGTAGACGGGGACGGGGACCGCGGGCTGCCTCTTGAGGCCCAGTTGCGCTGGCGCTGGCGCCTTAGGGCCAGCCAGCCCGGCGGTCAGCCCGCCCCGGCGGGACCCCGCCGCCCGCCCAGGCAGGGGAAACGGACGTCTCGGGTATCGGGCGGTGGCGGAGGGTTTGGCCACCACCTCCCAGCCGAGGGCCGGCGTGACCCAGCAAACCCTTCGGCGCTTGGCGCCCCGCCCAAGATCCCGCACGTCGCTCACAGGGACGTGGGCCCGGGGGCTTCTGGGCCCGGGGCCCGCGGTCCCTGGGGCATCGCCCCTGCCCGCCCACGCGGCGCTAGGCGCAGCCCGGCCGCAGCCCGGGCCGGCCCTGCTGCCCGACAGCAGCTGGCCCGAAGCCACTGGGAGCCACCATTGCGTCGCCACGGCCCCTCAGCCCCGGCAAGGCCACCCTTGCCCGCACACCACCCGCCGAGCTCAGGAGCCCGCCCCTGGTGGCCGGCAGGCCCGGGGAAGCGGCCCCGGCCCTCGATCCCGCTCCCGCACCCGGCCGCGGCGACACGGCGGAGGCGGGGCTTCTGCCGGAGGGAGCTGTGGCGGGACACACCGGCGCACAGGTGGCGGCAGCGGGGCTGGGCGCCAGTGGGGGCGGCCAGGTGCAGGTCGAGGGGCTCGCTGGCCGAAAGGACGGCAACCGGGCCCGCGGCGGATTCTGGGTCCGGGCCAGCCACCCCGGGAGCGTCCGGGGTGCGGCTGCCTTCCGGGGCCGCCTTCTGGCCGCCCGGCCGGCCGGGCCGGCGGGGAGCGGCCCCTCCGGCGCACGCGCGCCGTGGTGGGAGGGGCCTGAGGAGATGGGGCCTGCAGCGGGGCCCGGCGGGGGCGGAGCCGGCGGCCACCGCCCGCGGGCGAGTAAAGGAGAAGGCGGAGCGGGAGGCAAAAAGCCTACAGCACCCGGTATTCCCAGGCGGTCTCCCATCCAAGTACTAACCAGGCCCGACCCTGCTTAGCTTCCGAGATCAGACGAGATCGGGCGCGTTCAGGGTGGTATGGCCGTAGACGGGGGCAGGGACCGCGGGCTGCCTCTTGAGGCCCAGTTGCGCTGGCGCTGGCGCCTTAGGGCCAGCCAGCCCGGCGGTCAGCCCGCCCAGGCAGGGGGAACGGACGTCTCGGGTATCGGGCGGTGGCGGAGGGTTTGGCCACCACCTCCCAGCCGAGGGCCGGCGTGACCCAGCAAACCCTTCGGCGCTTGGCGCCCCGCCCAAGATCCCGCACGTCGCTCACAGGGACGTGGCCCCGGGGGCTTCGGGGCCCGGGGCCCGCGGTCCCTGGGGCATCGCCCCTGCCCGCCCACGCGGCGCTAGGCGCAGCCCGGCCGCAGCCCGGGCCGGCCCTGCTGCCCGACAGCAGCTGGCCCGAAGCCACTGGGAGCCACCATTGCGTCGCCACGGCCCCTCAGCCCCGGCAAGGCCACCCTTGCCCGCACACCACCCGCCGAGCTCAGGAGCCCGCCCCTGGTGGCCGGCAGGCCCGGGGAAGCGGCCCCGGCCCTCGATCCCGCTCCCGCACCCGGCCGCGGCGACACGGCGGAGGCGGGGCTTCTGCCGGAGGGAGCTGTGGCGGGACACACCGGCGCACAGGTGGCGGCAGCGGGGCTGGGCGCCAGTGGGGGCGGCCAGGTGCAGGTCGAGGGGCTCGCTGGCCGAAAGGACGGCAACCGGGCCCGCGGCGGATTCTGGGTCCGGGCCAGCCACCCCGGGAGCGTCCGGGGTGCGGCTGCCTTCCGGGGCCGCCTTCTGGCCGCCCGGCCGGCCGGGCCGGCGGGGAGCGGCCCCTCCGGCGCACGCGCGCCGTGGTGGGAGGGGCCTGAGGAGGTGGGGCCTGCAGCGGGGCCCGGCGGGGGCGGAGCCGGCGGCCACCGCCCGCGGGCGAGTAAAGGAGAAGGCGGAGCGGGAGGCAAAAAGCCTACAGCACCCGGTATTCCCAGGCGGTCTCCCATCCAAGTACTAACCAGGCCCGACCCTGCTTAGCTTCCGAGATCAGACGAGATCGGGCGCGTTCAGGGTGGTATGGCCGTAGACGGGGGCGGGGACCGCGGGCTGCCTCTTGAGGCCCAGTTGCGCTGGCGCTGGCGCCTTAGGGCCAGCCAGCCCGGCGGTCAGCCCGCCCAGGCAGGGGGAACGGACGTCTCGTGTATCGGGCGGTGGCGGAGGGTTTGGCCACCACCTCCCAGCCGAGGGCCGGCGTGACCCAGCAAACCCTTCGGCGCTTGGCGCCCCGCCCAAGATCCCGCACGTCGCTCACAGGGACGTGGCCCCGGGGGCTTCGGGGCCCGGGGCCCGCGGTCCCTGGGGCATCGCCCCTGCCCGCCCACGCGGCGCTAGGCGCAGCCCGGCCGCAGCCCGGGCCGGCCCTGCTGCCCGACAGCAGCTGGCCCGAAGCCACTGGGAGCCACCATTGCGTCGCCACGGCCCCTCAGCCCCGGCAAGGCCACCCTTGCCCGCACACCACCCGCCGAGCTCAGGAGCCCGCCCCTGGTGGCCGGCAGGCCCGGGGAAGCGGCCCCGGCCCTCGATCCCGCTCCCGCACCCGGCCGCGGCGACACGGCGGAGGCGGGGCTTCTGCCGGAGGGAGCTGTGGCGGGACACACCGGCGCACAGGTGGCGGCAGCGGGGCTGGGCGCCAGTGGGGGCGGCCAGGTGCAGGTCGAGGGGCTCGCTGGCCGAAAGGACGGCAACCGGGCCCGCGGCGGATTCTGGGTCCGGGCCAGCCACCCCGGGAGCGTCCGGGGTGCGGCTGCCTTCCGGGGCCGCCTTCTGGCCGCCCGGCCGGCCGGGCCGGCGGGGAGCGGCCCCTCCGGCGCACGCGCGCCGTGGTGGGAGGGGCCTGAGGAGGTGGGGCCTGCAGCGGGGCCCGGCGGGGGCGGAGCCGGCGGCCACCGCCCGCGGGCGAGTAAAGGAGAAGGCGGAGCGGGAGGCAAAAAGCCTACAGCACCCGGTATTCCCAGGCGGTCTCCCATCCAAGTACTAACCAGGCCCGACCCTGCTTAGCTTCCGAGATCAGACGAGATCGGGCGCGTTCAGGGTGGTATGGCCGTAGACGGGGGCGGGGACCGCGGGCTGCCTCTTGAGGCCCAGTTGCGCTGGCGCTGGCGCCTTAGGGCCAGCCAGCCCGGCGGTCAGCCCGCCCCGGCGGGACCCCGCCGCCCGCCCAGGCAGGGGGAACGGACGTCTCGGGTATCGGGCGGTGGCGGAGGGTTTGGCCACCACCTCCCAGCCGAGGGCCGGCGTGACCCAGCAAACCCTACGGCGCTTGGCGCCCCGCCCAAGATCCCGCACGTCGCTCACAGGGACGTGGCCCCGGGGGCTTCGGGGCCCGGGGCCCGCGGTCCCTGGGGCATCGCCCCTGCCCGCCCACGCGGCGCTAGGCGCAGCCCGGCCGCAGCCCGGGCCGGCCCTGCTGCCCGACAGCAGCTGGCCCGAAGCCACTGGGAGCCACCATTGCGTCGCCACGGCCCCTCAGCCCCGGCAAGGCCACCCTTGCCCGCACACCACCCGCCGAGCTCAGGAGCCCGCCCCTGGTGGCCGGCAGGCCCGGGGAAGCGGCCCCGGCCCTCGATCCCGCTCCCGCACCCGGCCGCGGCGACACGGCGGAGGCGGGGCTTCTGCCGGAGGGAGCTGTGGCGGGACACACCGGCGCACAGGTGGCGGCAGCGGGGCTGGGCGCCAGTGGGGGCGGCCAGGTGCAGGTCGAGGGGCTCGCTGGCCGAAAGGACGGCAACCGGGCCCGCGGCGGATTCTGGGTCCGGGCCAGCCACCCCGGGAGCGTCCGGGGTGCGGCTGCCTTCCGGGGCCGCCTTCTGGCCGCCCGGCCGGCCGGGCCGGCGGGGAGCGGCCCCTCCGGCGCACGCGCGCCGTGGTGGGAGGGGCCTGAGGAGGTGGGGCCTGCAGCGGGGCCCGGCGGGGGCGGAGCCGGCGGCCACCGCCCGCGGGCGAGTAAAGGAGAAGGCGGAGCGGGAGGCAAAAAGCCTACAGCACCCGGTATTCCCAGGCGGTCTCCCATCCAAGTACTAACCAGGCCCGACCCTGCTTAGCTTCCGAGATCAGACGAGATCGGGCGCGTTCAGGGTGGTATGGCCGTAGATGGGGACGGGGACCGCGGGCTGCCTCTTGAGGCCCAGTTGCGCTGGCGCTGGCGCCTTAGGGCCAGCCAGCCCGGCGGTCAGCCCGCCCAGGCAGGGGGAACGGACGTCTCGGGTATCGGGCGGTGGCGGAGGGTTTGGCCACCACCTCCCAGCCGAGGGCCGGCGTGACCCAGCAAACCCTTCGGCGCTTGGCGCCCCGCCCAAGATCCCGCACGTCGCTCACAGGGACGTGGCCCCGGGGGCTTCGGGGCCCGGGGCCCGCGGTCCCTGGGGCATCGCCCCTGCCCGCCCACGCGGCGCTAGGCGCAGCCCGGCCGCAGCCCGGGCCGGCCCTGCTGCCCGACAGCAGCTGGCCCGAAGCCACTGGGAGCCACCATTACGTCGCCACGGCCCCTCAGCCCCGGCAAGGCCACCCTTGCCCGCACACCACCCGCCGAGCTCAGGAGCCCGCCCCTGGTGGCCGGCAGGCCCGGGGAAGCGGCCCCGGCCCTCGATCCCGCTCCCGCACCCGGCCGCGGCGACACGGCGGAGGCGGGGCTTCTGCCGGAGGGAGCTGTGGCGGGACACACCGGCGCACAGGTGGCGGCAGCGGGGCTGGGCGCCAGTGGGGGCGGCCAGGTGCAGGTCGAGGGGCTCGCTGGCCGAAAGGACGGCAACCGGGCCCGCGGCGGATTCTGGGTCCGGGCCAGCCACCCCGGGAGCGTCCGGGGTGCGGCTGCCTTCCGGGGCCGCCTTCTGGCCGCCCGGCCGGCCGGGCCGGCGGGGAGCGGCCCCTCCGGCGCACGCGCGCCGTGGTGGGAGGGGCCTGAGGAGGTGGGGCCTGCAGCGGGGCCCGGCGGGGGCGGAGCCGGCGGCCACCGCCCGCGGGCGAGTAAAGGAGAAGGCGGAGCGGGAGGCAAAAAGCCTACAGCACCCGGTATTCCCAGGCGGTCTCCCATCCAAGTACTAACCAGGCCCGACCCTGCTTAGCTTCCGAGATCAGACGAGATCGGGCGCGTTCAGGGTGGTATGGCCGTAGACGGGGGCGGGGACCGCGGGCTGCCTCTTGAGGCCCAGTTGCGCTGGCGCTGGCGCCTTAGGGCCAGCCAGCCCGGCGGTCAGCCCGCCCCGGCGGGACCCCGCCGCCCGCCCAGGCAGGGGGAACGGACGTCTCGGGTATCGGGCGGTGGCGGAGGGTTTGGCCACCACCTCCCAGCCGAGGGCCGGCGTGACCCAGCAAACCCTTCGGCGCTTGGCGCCCCGCCCAAGATCCCGCACGTCGCTCACAGGGACGTGGCCCCGGGGGCTTCGGGGCCCGGGGCCCGCGGTCCCTGGGGCATCGCCCCTGCCCGCCCACGCGGCGCTAGGCGCAGCCCGGCCGCAGCCCGGGCCGGCCCTGCTGCCCGACAGCAGCTGGCCCGAAGCCACTGGGAGCCACCATTGCGTCGCCACGGCCCCTCAGCCCCGGCAAGGCCACCCTTGCCCGCACACCACCCGCCGAGCTCAGGAGCCCGCCCCTGGTGGCCGGCAGGCCCGGGGAAGCGGCCCCGGCCCTCGATCCCGCTCCCGCACCCGGCCGCGGCGACACGGCGGAGGCGGGGCTTCTGCCGGAGGGAGCTGTGGCGGGACACACCGGCGCACAGGTGGCGGCAGCGGGGCTGGGCGCCAGTGGGGGCGGCCAGGTGCAGGTCGAGGGGCTCGCTGGCCGAAAGGACGGCAACCGGGCCCGCGGCGGATTCTGGGTCCGGGCCAGCCACCCCGGGAGCGTCCGGGGTGCGGCTGCCTTCCGGGGCCGCCTTCTGGCCGCCCGGCCGGCCGGGCCGGCGGGGAGCGGCCCCTCCGGCGCACGCGCGCCGTGGTGGGAGGGGCCTGAGGAGGTGGGGCCTGCAGCGGGGCCCGGCGGGGGCGGAGCCGGCGGCCACCGCCCGCGGGCGAGTAAAGGAGAAGGCGGAGCGGGAGGCAAAAAGCCTACAGCACCCGGTATTCCCAGGCGGTCTCCCATCCAAGTACTAACCAGGCCCGACCCTGCTTAGCTTCCGAGATCAGACGAGATCGGGCGCGTTCAGGGTGGTATGGCCGTAGACGGGGACGGGGACCGCGGGCTGCCTCTTGAGGCCCAGTTGCGCTGGCGCTGGCGCCTTAGGGCCAGCCAGCCCGGCGGTCAGCCCGCCCAGGCAGGGGGAACGGACGTCTCGGGTATCGGGCGGTGGCGGAGGGTTTGGCCACCACCTCCCAGCCGAGGGCCGGCGTGACCCAGCAAACCCTTCGGCGCTTGGCGCCCCGCCCAAGATCCCGCACGTCGCTCACAGGGACGTGGCCCCGGGGGCTTCGGGGCCCGGGGCCCGCGGTCCCTGGGGCATCGCCCCTGCCCGCCCACGCGGCGCTAGGCGCAGCCCGGCCGCAGCCCGGGCCGGCCCTGCTGCCCGACAGCAGCTGGCCCGAAGCCACTGGGAGCCACCATTGCGTCGCCACGGCCCCTCAGCCCCGGCAAGGCCACCCTTGCCCGCACACCACCCGCCGAGCTCAGGAGCCCGCCCCTGGTGGCCGGCAGGCCCGGGGAAGCGGCCCCGGCCCTCGATCCCGCTCCCGCACCCGGCCGCGGCGACACGGCGGAGGCGGGGCTTCTGCCGGAGGGAGCTGTGGCGGGACACACCGGCGCACAGGTGGCGGCAGCGGGGCTGGGCGCCAGTGGGGGCGGCCAGGTGCAGGTCGAGGGGCTCGCTGGCCGAAAGGACGTCAACCGGGCCCGCGGCGGATTCTGGGTCCGGGCCAGCCACCCCGGGAGCGTCCGGGGTGCGGCTGCCTTCCGGGGCCGCCTTCTGGCCGCCCGGCCGGCCGGGCCGGCGGGGAGCGGCCCCTCCGGCGCACGCGCGCCGTGGTGGGAGGGGCCTGAGGAGGTGGGGCCTGCAGCGGGGCCCGGCGGGGGCGGAGCCGGCGGCCACCGCCCGCGGGCGAGTAAAGGAGAAGGCGGAGCGGGAGGCAAAAAGCCTACAGCACCCGGTATTCCCAGGCGGTCTCCCATCCAAGTACTAACCAGGCCCGACCCTGCTTAGCTTCCGAGATCAGACGAGATCGGGCGCGTTCAGGGTGGTATGGCCGTAGACGGGGACGGTGACCGCGGGCTGCCTCTTGAGGCCCAGTTGCGCTGGCGCTGGCGCCTTAGGGCCAGCCAGCCCGGCGGTCAGCCCGCCCCGGCGGGACCCCGCCGCCCGCCCAGGCAGGGGAAACGGACGTCTCGGGTATCGGGCGGTGGCGGAGGGTTTGGCCACCACCTCCCAGCCGAGGGCCGGCGTGACCCAGCAAACCCTTCGGCGCTTGGCGCCCCGCCCAAGATCCCGCACGTCGCTCACAGGGACGTGGGCCCGGGGGCTTCTGGGCCCGGGGCCCGCGGTCCCTGGGGCATCGCCCCTGCCCGCCCACGCGGCGCTAGGCGCAGCCCGGCCGCAGCCCGGGCCGGCCCTGCTGCCCGACAGCAGCTGGCCCGAAGCCACTGGGAGCCACCATTGCGTCGCCACGGCCCCTCAGCCCCGGCAAGGCCACCCTTGCCCGCACACCACCCGCCGAGCTCAGGAGCCCGCCCCTGGTGGCCGGCAGGCCCGGGGAAGCGGCCCCGGCCCTCGATCCCGCTCCCGCACCCGGCCGCGGCGACACGGCGGAGGCGGGGCTTCTGCCGGAGGGAGCTGTGGCGGGACACACCGGCGCACAGGTGGCGGCAGCGGGGCTGGGCGCCAGTGGGGGCGGCCAGGTGCAGGTCGAGGGGCTCGCTGGCCGAAAGGACGGCAACCGGGCCCGCGGCGGATTCTGGGTCCGGGCCAGCCACCCCGGGAGCGTCCGGGGTGCGGCTGCCTTCCGGGGCCGCCTTCTGGCCGCCCGGCCGGCCGGGCCGGCGGGGAGCGGCCCCTCCGGCGCACGCGCGCCGTGGTGGGAGGGGCCTGAGGAGGTGGGGCCTGCAGCGGGGCCCGGCGGGGGCGGAGCCGGCGGCCACCGCCCGCGGGCGAGTAAAGGAGAAGGCGGAGCGGGAGGCAAAAAGCCTACAGCACCCGGTATTCCCAGGCGGTCTCCCATCCAAGTACTAACCAGGCCCGACCCTGCTTAGCTTCCGAGATCAGACGAGATCGGGCGCGTTCAGGGTGGTATGGCCGTAGACGGGGGCAGGGACCGCGGGCTGCCTCTTGAGGCCCAGTTGCGCTGGCGCTGGCGCCTTAGGGCCAGCCAGCCCGGCGGTCAGCCCGCCCAGGCAGGGGGAACGGACGTCTCGGGTATCGGGCGGTGGCGGAGGGTTTGGCCACCACCTCCCAGCCGAGGGCCGGCGTGACCCAGCAAACCCTTCGGCGCTTGGCGCCCCGCCCAAGATCCCGCACGTCGCTCACAGGGACGTGGCCCCGGGGGCTTCGGGGCCCGGGGCCCGCGGTCCCTGGGGCATCGCCCCTGCCCGCCCACGCGGCGCTAGGCGCAGCCCGGCCGCAGCCCGGGCCGGCCCTGCTGCCCGACAGCAGCTGGCCCGAAGCCACTGGGAGCCACCATTGCGTCGCCACGGCCCCTCAGCCCCGGCAAGGCCACCCTTGCCCGCACACCACCCGCCGAGCTCAGGAGCCCGCCCCTGGTGGCCGGCAGGCCCGGGGAAGCGGCCCCGGCCCTCGATCCCGCTCCCGCACCCGGCCGCGGCGACACGGCGGAGGCGGGGCTTCTGCCGGAGGGAGCTGTGGCGGGACACACCGGCACACAGGTGGCGGCAGCGGGGCTGGGCGCCAGTGGGGGCGGCCAGGTGCAGGTCGAGGGGCTCGCTGGCCGAAAGGACGGCAACCGGGCCCGCGGCGGATTCTGGGTCCGGGCCAGCCACCCCGGGAGCGTCCGGGGTGCGGCTGCCTTCCGGGGCCGCCTTCTGGCCGCCCGGCCGGCCGGGCCGGCGGGGAGCGGCCCCTCCGGCGCACGCGCGCCGTGGTGGGAGGGGCCTGAGGAGGTGGGGCCTGCAGCGGGGCCCGGCGGGGGCGGAGCCGGCGGCCACCGCCCGCGGGCGAGTAAAGGAGAAGGCGGAGCGGGAGGCAAAAAGCCTACAGCACCCGGTATTCCCAGGCGGTCTCCCATCCAAGTACTAACCAGGCCCGACCCTGATTAGCTTCCGAGATCAGACGAGATCGGGCGCGTTCAGGGTGGTATGGCCGTAGACGGGGGCGGGGACCGCGGGCTGCCTCTTGAGGCCCAGTTGCGCTGGCGCTGGCGCCTTAGGGCCAGCCAGCCCGGCGGTCAGCCCGCCCAGGCAGGGGGAACGGACGTCTCGGGTATCGGGCGGTGGCGGAGGGTTTGGCCACCACCTCCCAGCCGAGGGCCGGCGTGACCCAGCAAACCCTTCGGCGCTTGGCGCCCCGCCCAAGATCCCGCACGTCGCTCACAGGGACGTGGCCCCGGAGGCTTCGGGGCCCGGGGCCCGCGGTCCCTGGGGCATCGCCCCTGCCCGCCCACGCGGCGCTAGGCGCAGCCCGGCCGCAGCCCGGGCCGGCCCTGCTGCCCGACTGCAGCTGGCCCGAAGCCACTGGGAGCCACCATTGCGTCGCCACGGCCCCTCAGCCCCGGCAAGGCCACCCTTGCCCGCACACCACCCGCCGAGCTCAGGAGCCCGCCCCTGATGGCCGGCAGGCCCGGGGAAGCGGCCCCGGCCCTCGATCCCGCTCCCGCACCCGGCCGCGGCGACACGGCGGAGGCGGGGCTTCTGCCGGAGGGAGCTGTGGCGGGACACACCGGCGCACAGGTGGCGGCAGCGGGGCTGGGCGCCAGTGGGGGCGGCCAGGTGCAGGTCGAGGGGCTCGCTGGCCGAAAGGACGGCAACCGGGCCCGCGGCGGATTCTGGGTCCGGGCCAGCCACCCCGGGAGCGTCTGGGGTGCGGCTGCCTTCCGGGGCCGCCTTCTGGCCGCCCGGCCGGCCGGGCCGGCGGGGAGCGGCCCCTCCGGCGCACGCGCGCCGTGGTGGGAGGGGCCTGAGGAGGTGGGGCCTGCAGCGGGGCCCGGCGGGGGCGGAGCCGGCGGCCACCGCCCGCGGGCGAGTAAAGGAGAAGGCGGAGCGGGAGGCAAAAAGCCTACAGCACCCGGTATTCCCAGGCGGTCTCCCATCCAAGTACTAACCAGGCCCGACCCTGCTTAGCTTCCGAGATCAGACGAGATCGGGCGCGTTCAGGGTGGTATGGCCGTAGACGGGGGCGGGGACCGCGGGCTGCCTCTTGAGGCCCAGTTGCGCTGGCGCTGGCGCCTTAGGGCCAGCCAGCCCGGCGGTCAGCCCGCCCCGGCGGGACCCCGCCGCCCGCCCAGGCAGGGGGAACGGACGTCTCGGGTATCGGGCGGTGGCGGAGGGTTTGGCCACCACCTCCCAGCCGAGGGCCGGCGTGACCCAGCAAACCCTTCGGCGCTTGGCGCCCCGCCCAAGATCCCGCACGTCGCTCACAGGGACGTGGCCCCGGGGGCTTCGGGGCCCGGGGCCCGCGGTCCCTGGGGCATCGCCCCTGCCCGCCCACGCGGCGCTAGGCGCAGCCCGGCCGCAGCCCGGGCCGGCCCTGCTGCCCGACAGCAGCTGGCCCGAAGCCACTGGGAGCCACCATTGCGTCGCCACGGCCCCTCAGCCCCGGCAAGGCCACCCTTGCCCGCACACCACCCGCCGAGCTCAGGAGCCCGCCCCTGGTGGCCGGCAGGCCCGGGGAAGCGGCCCCGGCCCTCGATCCCGCTCCCGCACCCGGCCGCGGCGACACGGCGGAGGCGGGGCTTCTGCCGGAGGGAGCTGTGGCGGGACACACCGGCGCACAGGTGGCGGCAGCGGGGCTGGGCGCCAGTGGGGGCGGCCAGGTGCAGGTCGAGGGGCTCGCTGGCCGAAAGGACGGCAACCGGGCCCGCGGCGGATTCTGGGTCCGGGCCAGCCACCCCGGGAGCGTCCGGGGTGCGGCTGCCTTCCGGGGCCGCCTTCTGGCCGCCCGGCCGGCCGGGCCGGCGGGGAGCGGCCCCTCCGGCGCACGCGCGCCGTGGTGGGAGGGGCCTGAGGAGGTGGGGCCTGCAGCGGGGCCCGGCGGGGGCGGAGCCGGCGGCCACCGCCCGCGGGCGAGTAAAGGAGAAGGCGGAGCGGGAGGCAAAAAGCCTACAGCACCCGGTATTCCCAGGCGGTCTCCCATCCAAGTACTAACCAGGCCCGACCCTGCTTAGCTTCCGAGATCAGACGAGATCGGGCGCGTTCAGGGTGGTATGGCCGTAGACGGGGGCGGGGACCGCGGGCTGCCTCTTGAGGCCCAGTTGCACTGGCGCTGGCGCCTTAGGGCCAGCCAGCCCGGCGGTCAGCCCGCCCCGGCGGGACCCCGCCGCCCGCCCAGGCAGGGGGAACGGACGTCTCGGGTATCGGGCGGTGGCGGAGGGTTTGGCCACCACCTCCCAGCCGAGGGCCGGCGTGACCCAGCAAACCCTTCGGCGCTTGGCGCCCCGCCCAAGATCCCGCACGTCGCTCACAGGGACGTGGCCCCGGGGGCTTCGGGGCCCGGGGCCCGCGGTCCCTGGGGCATCGCCCCTGCCCGCCCACGCGGCGCTAGGCGCAGCCCGGCCGCAGCCCGGGCCGGCCCTGCTGCCCGACAGCAGCTGGCCCGAAGCCACTGGGAGCCACCATTGCGTCGCCACGGCCCCTCAGCCCCGGCAAGGCCACCCTTGCCCGCACACCACCCGCCGAGCTCAGGAGCCCGCCCCTGGTGGCCGGCAGGCCCGGGGAAGCGGCCCCGGCCCTCGATCCCGCTCCCGCACCCGGCCGCGGCGACACGGCGGAGGCGGGGCTTCTGCCGGAGGGAGCTGTGGCGGGACACACCGGCGCACAGGTGGCGGCAGCGGGGCTGGGCGCCAGTGGGGGCGGCCAGGTGCAGGTCGAGGGGCTCGCTGGCCGAAAGGACGGCAACCGGGCCCGCGGCGGATTCTGGGTCCGGGCCAGCCACCCCGGGAGCGTCCGGGGTGCGGCTGCCTTCTGGGGCCGCCTTCTGGCCGCCCGGCCGGCCGGGCCGGCGGGGAGCGGCCCCTCCGGCGCACGCGCGCCGTGGTGGGAGGGGCCTGAGGAGGTGGGGCCTGCAGCGGGGCCCGGCGGGGGCGGAGCCGGCGGCCACCGCCCGCGGGCGAGTAAAGGAGAAGGCGGAGCGGGAGGCAAAAAGCCTACAGCACCCGGTATTCCCAGGCGGTCTCCCATCCAAGTACTAACCAGGCCCGACCCTGCTTAGCTTCCGAGATCAGACGAGATCGGGCGCGTTCAGGGTGGTATGGCCGTAGACGGGGGCGGGGACCGCGGGCTGCCTCTTGAGGCCCAGTTGCGCTGGCGCTGGCGCCTTAGGGCCAGCCAGCCCGGCGGTCAGCCCGCCCAGGCAGGGGGAACGGACGTCTCGGGTATCGGGCGGTGGCGGAGGGTTCGGCCACCACCTCCCAGCCGAGGGCCGGCGTGACCCAGCAAACCCTTCGGCGCTTGGCGCCCCGCCCAAGATCCCGCACGTCGCTCACAGGGACGTGGCCCCGGAGGCTTCGGGGCCCGGGGCCCGCGGTCCCTGGGGCATCGCCCCTGCCCGCCCACGCGGCGCTAGGCGCAGCCCGGCCGCAGCCCGGGCCGGCCCTGCAGCCCGACTGCAGCTGGCCCGAAGCCACTGGGAGCCACCATTGCGTCGCCACGGCCCCTCAGCCCCGGCAAGGCCACCCTTGCCCGCACACCACCCGCCGAGCTCAGGAGCCCGCCCCTGGTGGCCGGCAGGCCCGGGGAAGCGGCCCCGGCCCTCGATCCCGCTCCCGCACCCGGCCGCGGCGACACGGCGGAGGCGGGGCTTCTGCCGGAGGGAGCTGTGGCGGGACACACCGGCGCACAGGTGGCGGCAGCGGGGCTGGGCGCCAGTGGGGGCGGCCAGGTGCAGGTCGAGGGGCTCGCTGGCCGAAAGGACGGCAACCGGGCCCGCGGCGGATTCTGGGTCCGGGCCAGCCACCCCGGGAGCGTCCGGGGTGCGGCTGCCTTCCGGGGCCGCCTTCTGGCCGCCCGGCCGGCCGGGCCGGCGGGGAGCGGCCCCTCCGGCGCACGCGCGCCGTGGTGGGAGGGGCCTGAGGAGGTGGGGCCTGCAGCGGGGCCCGGCGGGGGCGGAGCCGGCGGCCACCGCCCACGGGCGAGTAAAGGAGAAGGCGGAGCGGGAGGCAAAAAGCCTACAGCACCCGGTATTCCCAGGCGGTCTCCCATCCAAGTACTAACCAGGCCCGACCCTGCTTAGCTTCCGAGATCAGACGAGATCGGGCGCGTTCAGGGTGGTATGGCCGTAGACGGGGGCGGGGACCGCGGGCTGCCTCTTGAGGCCCAGTTGTGCTGGCGCTGGCGCATTAGGGCCAGCCAGCCCGGCGGTCAGCCCGCCCCGGCGGGACCCCGCCGCCCGCCCAGGCAGGGGGAACGGACGTCTCGGGTATCGGGCGGTGGCGGAGGGTTTGGCCACCACCTCCCAGCCGAGGGCCGGCGTGACCCAGCAAACCCTTCGGCGCTTGGCGCCCCGCCCAAGATCCCGCACGTCGCTCACAGGGACGTGGCCCCGGGGGCTTCGGGGCCCGGGGCCCGCGGTCCCTGGGGCATCGCCCCTGCCCGCCCACGCGGCGCTAGGCGCAGCCCGGCCGCAGCCCGGGCCGGCCCTGCTGCCCGACAGCAGCTGGCCCGAAGCCACTGGGAGCCACCATTGCGTCGCCACGGCCCCTCAGCCCCGGCAAGGCCACCCTTGCCCGCACACCACCCGCCGAGCTCAGGAGCCCGCCCCTGGTGGCCGGCAGGCCCGGGGAAGCGGCCCCGGCCCTCGATCCCGCTCCCGCACCCGGCCGCGGCGACACGGCGGAGGCGGGGCTTCTGCCGGAGGGAGCTGTGGCGGGACACACCGGCGCACAGGTGGCGGCAGCGGGGCTGGGCGCCAGTGGGGGTGGCCAGGTGCAGGTCGAGGGGCTCGCTGGCCGAAAGGACGGCAACCGGGCCCGCGGCGGATTCTGCGTCCGGGACAGCCACCCCGGGAGCGTCCGGGGTGCGGCTGCCTTCCGGGGCCGCCTTCTGGCCGCCCGGCCGGCCGGGCCGGCGGGGAGCGGCCCCTCCGGCGCACGCGCGCCGTGGTGGGAGGGGCCTGAGGAGGTGGGGCTTGCAGCGGGGCCCGGCGGGGGCGGAGCCGGCGGCCACCGCCCGCAGGCGAGTAAAGGAGAAGGCGGAGCGGGAGGCAAAAAGCCTACAGCACCCGGTATTCCCAGGCGGTCTCCCATCCAAGTACTAACCAGGCCCGACCCTGCTTAGCTTCCGAGATCAGACGAGATCGGGCGCGTTCAGGGTGGTATGGCCGTAGACGGGGGCGGGGACCGCGGGCTGCCTCTTGAGGCCCAGTTGCGCTGGCGCTGGCGCCTTAGGGCCAGCCAGCCCGGCGGTCAGCCCGCCCCGGCGGGACCCCGCCGCCCGCCCAGGCAGGGGGAACGGATGTCTCGGGTATCGGGCGGTGGCGGAGGGTTTGGCCACCACCTCCCAGCCGAGGGCCGGCGTGACCCAGCAAACCCTTCGGCGCTTGGCGCCCCGCCCAAGATCCCGCACGTCGCTCACAGGGACGTGGCCCCGGGGGCTTCGGGGCCCGGGGCCCGCGGTCCCTGGGGCATCGCCCCTGCCCGCCCACGCGGCGCTAGGCGCAGCCCGGCCGCAGCCCGGGCCGGCCCTGCTGCCCGACAGCAGCTGGCCCGAAGCCACTGGGAGCCACCATTGCGTCGCCACGGCCCCTCAGCCCCGGCAAGGCCACCCTTGCCCGCACACCACCCGCCGAGCTCAGGAGCCCGCCCCTGGTGGCCGGCAGGCCCGGGGAAGCGGCCCCGGCCCTCGATCCCGCTCCCGCACCCGGCCGCGGCGACACGGCGGAGGCGGGGCTTCTGCCGGAGGGAGCTGTGGCGGGACACACCGGCGCACAGGTGGCGGCAGCGGGGCTGGGCGCCAGTGGGGGCGGCCAGGTGCAGGTCGAGGGGCTCGCTGGCCGAAAGGACGGCAACCGGGCCCGCGGCGGATTCTGGGTCCGGGCCAGCCACCCCGGGAGCGTCCGGGGTGCGGCTGCCTTCCGGGGCCGCCTTCTGGCCGCCCGGCCGGCCGGGCCGGCGGGGAGCGGCCCCTCCGGCGCACGCGCGCCGTGGTGGGAGGGGCCTGAGGAGGTGGGGCCTGCAGAGGGGCCCGGCGGGGGCGGAGCCGGCGGCCACCGCCCGCGGGCGAGTAAAGGAGAAGGCGGAGCGGGAGGCAAAAAGCCTACAGCACCCGGTATTCCCAGGCGGTCTCCCATCCAAGTACTAACCAGGCCCGACCCTGCTTAGCTTCCGAGATCAGACGAGATCGGGCGCGTTCAGGGTGGTATGGCCGTAGACGGGGGCGGGGACCGCGGGCTGCCTCTTGAGGCCCAGTTGCGCTGGCGCTGGCGCCTTAGGGCCAGCCAGCCCGGCGGTCAGCCCGCCCCGGCGGGACCCCGCCGCCCGCCCAGGCAGGGGGAACGGACGTCTCGGGTATCGGGCGGTGGCGGAGGGTTTGGCCACCACCTCCCAGCCGAGGGCCGGCGTGACCCAGCAAACCCTTCGGCGCTTGGCGCCCCGCCCAAGATCCCGCACGTCGCTCACAGGGACGTGGCCCCGGGGGCTTCGGGGCCCGGGGCCCGCGGTCCCTGGGGCATCGCCCCTGCCCGCCCACGCGGCGCTAGGCGCAGCCCGGCCGCAGCCCGGGCCGGCCCTGCTGCCCGACAGCAGCTGGCCCGAAGCCACTGGGAGCCACCATTGCGTCGCCACGGCCCCTCAGCCCCGGCAAGGCCACCCTTGCCCGCACACCACCCGCCGAGCTCAGGAGCCCGACCCTGGTGGCCGGCAGGCCCGGGGAAGCGGCCCCGGCCCTCGATCCCGCTCCCGCACCCGGCCGCGGCGACACGGTGGAGGCGGGGCTTCTGCCGGAGGGAGCTGTGGCGGGACACACCGGCGCACAGGTGGCGGCAGCGGGGCTGGGCGCCAGTGGGGGCGGCCAGGTGCAGGTCGAGGGGCTCGCTGGCCGAAAGGACGGCAACCGGGCCCGCGGCGGATTCTGGGTCCGGGCCAGCCACCCCGGGAGCGTCCGGGGTGCGGCTGCCTTCCGGGGCCGCCTTCTGGCCGCCCGGCCGGCCGGGCCGGCGGGGAGCGGCCCCTCCGGCGCACGCGCGCCGTGGTGGGAGGGGCCTGAGGAGGTGGGGCCTGCAGCGGGGCCCGGCGGGGGCGGAGCCGGCGGCCACCACCCGCGGGCGAGTAAAGGAGAAGGCGGAGCGGGAGGCAAAAAGCCTACAGCACCCGGTATTCCCAGGCGGTCTCCCATCCAAGTACTAACCAGGCCCGACCCTGCTTAGCTTCCGAGATCAGACGAGATCGGGCGCGTTCAGGGTGGTATGGCCGTAGACGGGGGCGGGGACCGCGGGCTGCCTCTTGAGGCCCAGTTGCGCTGGCGCTGGCGCCTTAGGGCCAGCCAGCCCGGCGGTCAGCCCGCCCCGGCGGGACCCCGCCGCCCGCCCAGGCAGGGGGAACGGACGTCTCGGGTATCGGGCGGTGGCGGAGGGTTTGGCCACCACCTCCCAGCCGAGGGCCGGCGTGACCCAGCAAACCCTTCGGCGCTTGGCGCCCCGCCCAAGATCCCGCACGTCGCTCACAGGGACGTGGCCCCGGGGGCTTCGGGGCCCGGGGCCCGCGGTCCCTGGGGCATCACCCCTGCCCGCCCACGCGGCGCTAGGCGCAGCCCGGCCGCAGCCCGGGCCGGCCCTGCTGCCCGACAGCAGCTGGCCCGAAGCCACTGGGAGCCACCATTGCGTCGCCACGGCCCCTCAGCCCCGGCAAGGCCACCCTTGCCCGCACACCACCCGCCGAGCTCAGGAGCCCGCCCCTGGTGGCCGGCAGGCCCGGGGAAGCGGCCCCGGCCCTCGATCCCGCTCCCGCACCCGGCCGCGGCGACACGGCGGAGGCGGGGCTTCTGCCGGAGGGAGCTGTGGCGGGACACACCGGCGCACAGGTGGCGGCAGCGGGGCTGGGCGCCAGTGGGGGCGGCCAGGTGCAGGTCGAGGGGCTCGCTGGCCGAAAGGACGGCAACCGGGCCCGCGGCGGATTCTGGGTCCGGGCCAGCCACCCCGGGAGCGTCCGGGGTGCGGCTGCCTTCCGGGGCCGCCTTCTGGCCGCCCGGCCGGCCGGGCCGGCGGGGAGCGGCCCCTCCGGCGCACGCGCGCCGTGGTGGGAGGGGCCTGAGGAGGTGGGGCCTGCAGCGGGGCCCGGCGGGGGCGGAGCCGGCGGCCACCGCCCGCAGGCGAGTAAAGGAGAAGGCGGAGCGGGAGGCAAAAAGCCTACAGCACCCGGTATTCCCAGGCGGTCTCCCATCCAAGTACTAACCAGGCCCGACCCTGCTTAGCTTCCGAGATCAGACGAGATCGGGCGCGTTCAGGGTGGTATGGCCGTAGACGGGGGCGGGGACCGCGGGCTGCCTCTTGAGGCCCAGTTGCGCTGGCGCTGGCGCCTTAGGGCCAGCCAGCCCGGCGGTCAGCCCGCCCCGGCGGGACCCCGCCGCCCGCCCAGGCAGGGGGAACGGACGTCTCGGGTATCGGGCGGTGGCGGAGGGTTTGGCCACCACCTCCCAGCCGAGGGCCGGCGTGACCCAGCAAACCCTTCGGCGCTTGGCGCCCCGCCCAAGATCCCGCACGTCGCTCACAGGGACGTGGCCCCGGGGGCTTCGGGGCCCGGGGCCCGCGGTCCCTGGGGCATCGCCCCTGCCCGCCCACGCGGCGCTAGGCGCAGCCCGGCCGCAGCCCGGGCCGGCCCTGCTGCCCGACAGCAGCTGGCCCGAAGCCACTGGGAGCCACCATTGCGTCGCCACGGCCCCTCAGCCCCGGCAAGGCCACCCTTGCCCGCACACCACCCGCCGAGCTCAGGAGCCCGCCCCTGGTGGCCGGCAGGCCCGGGGAAGCGGCCCCGGCCCTCGATCCCGCTCCCGCACCCGGCCGCGGCGACACGGCGGAGGCGGGGCTTCTGCCGGAGGGAGCTGTGGCGGGACACACCGGCGCACAGGTGGCGGCAGCGGGGCTGGGCGCCAGTGGGGGCGGCCAGGTGCAGGTCGAGGGGCTCGCTGGCCGAAAGGACGGCAACCGGGCCCGCGGCGGATTCTGGGTCCGGGCCAGCCACCCCGGGAGCGTCCGGGGTGCGGCTGCCTTCCGGGGCCGCCTTCTGGCCGCCCGGCCGGCCGGGCCGGCGGGGAGCGGCCCCTCCGGCGCACGCGCGCCGTGGTGGGAGGGGCCTGAGGAGGTGGGGCCTGCAGCGGGGCCCGGCGGGGGCGGAGCCGGCGGCCACCGCCCGCGGGCGAGTAAAGGAGAAGGCGGAGCGGGAGGCAAAAAGCCTACAGCACCCGGTATTCCCAGGCGGTCTCCCATCCAAGTACTAACCAGGCCCGACCCTGCTTAGCTTCCGAGATCAGACGAGATCGGGCGCGTTCAGGGTGGTATGGCCGTAGACGGGGGCGGGGACCGCGGGCTGCCTCTTGAGGCCCAGTTGCGCTGGCGCTGGCGCCTTAGGGCCAGCCAGCCCGGCGGTCAGCCCGCCCCGGCAGGACCCCGCCACCCGCCCAGGCAGGGGGAACGGACGTCTCGGGTATCGGGCGGTGGCGGAGGGTTTGGCCACCACCTCCCAGCCGAGGGCCGGCGTGACCCAGCAAACCCTTCGGCGCTTGGCGCCCCGCCCAAGATCCCGCACGTCGCTCACAGGGACGTGGCCCCGGGGGCTTCGGGGCCCGGGGCCCGCGGTCCCTGGGGCATCGCCCCTGCCCGCCCACGCGGCGCTAGGCGCAGCCCGGCCGCAGCCCGGGCCGGCCCTGCTGCCCGACAGCAGCTGGCCCGAAGCCACTGGGAGCCACCATTGCGTCGCCACGGCCCCTCAGCCCCGGCAAGGCCACCCTTGCCCGCACACCACCCGCCGAGCTCAGGAGCCCGCCCCTGGTGGCCGGCAGGCCCGGGGAAGCGGCCCCGGCCCTCGATCCCGCTCCCGCACCCGGCCGCGGCGACACGGCGGAGGCGGGGCTTCTGCCGGAGGGAGCTGTGGTGGGACACACCGGCGCACAGGTGGCGGCAGCGGGGCTGGGCGCCAGTGGGGGCGGCCAGGTGCAGGTCGAGGGGCTCGCTGGCCGAAAGGACGGCAACCGGGCCCGCGGCGGATTCTGGGTCCGGGCCAGCCACCCCGGGAGCGTCCGGGGTGCGGCTGCCTTCCGGGGCCGCCTTCTGGCCGCCCGGCCGGCCGGGCCGGCGGGGAGCGGCCCCTCCGGCGCACGCGCGCCGTGGTGGGAGGGGCCTGAGGAGGTGGGGCCTGCAGCGGGGCCCGGCGGGGGCGGAGCCGGCGGCCACCGCCCGCGGGCGAGTAAAGGAGAAGGCGGAGCGGGAGGCAAAAAGCCTACAGCACCCGGTATTCCCAGGCGGTCTCCCATCCAAGTACTAACCAGGCCCGACCCTGCTTAGCTTCCGAGATCAGACGAGATCGGGCGCGTTCAGGGTGGTATGGCCGTAGACGGGGACGGGGACCGCGGGCTGCCTCTTGAGGCCCAGTTGCGCTGGCGCTGGCGCCTTAGGGCCAGCCAGCCCGGCGGTCAGCCCGCCCCGGCGGGACCCCGCCGCCCGCCCAGGCAGGGGGAACGGACGTCTCGGGTATCGGGCGGTGGCGGAGGGTTTGGCCACCACCTCCCAGCCGAGGGCCGGCGTGACCCAGCAAACCCTTCGGCGCTTGGCGCC